>NC_092761.1:16975840-17245840 GCF_047496795.1 Chiloscyllium punctatum | reverse complement strand
GTCCCTCCCTCGCGGTGTGTGTTTGTGTATGACCCTCCATCGCTGTATGTGTGAATGTCCTTCCCTTGCTGTGTGTGTGTGTGTCCCTCCCACGCGGTGTGTGTTTGTGTATGACCCTCCATCGCTGTATGTGTGAATGTCCTTCCCCTGCTGTGTGTGTGTGTGTCCCTCACTTGCTCTGTGTGTGTGCATGTCCTTCCCTCCCTCGCTGAGTGTCACTCTCACTGTGTGCGTGTGTACGTTTCACTCACTTGCTGTTTATGTGACCCTCACTCGCTGTGTTTGCGTGTTCCTCATTCACTGTGTGTGGGTGTCCATCCCTTGCTGTGTGTGTACGTGTGTGTGTGTACGTTCTCCCTCGCTCTGTGTGTGTCTGCATGTCCTTCCCTCCCTCGCTGTGTGTGTGTGTGTGTGTGTGTGTGTACGTGTGTGTGTCCCTCACTCGCTGTGTCTGTTTGTGTGTGTCTCCCTCGCTCTGTGTGTGTTTCCCTCTCTCTCTCTGTGTGCGTGTCCCTCATTCTCTGTGTGTGCGTGTCCATCCCTCGCTGTGTGTGTTTGTGGATGACCCTCCATCTCTGTGTGTGTGCATGTCCTTCCCTTGCTGTGTGTGTGTCCCTCACTTGCTCTGTGTGTGTGCATGTCCTTCCCTCCCTCCAGTGTGTGTGTGTGTGTATGTCCTTCCCTCCCTCTTGCTGTGCATGTCTCTTGCTGTGTGTTCGTGTCACTCCCTCGCTCTGTGTGTGTGTGTGTGTGTGTGTGTGTGTGTGTCCCTCCCTTGCTCTTTGTGTATATCCTCCTCGCAGTGTGAGTGCATATTCCCCCCTTGCTGTGTGTGCGTGTGTCCGTCCCTCACCGTGTCAGTCCGTGTCCCCTCTCACTGGGTGTGCGTGCCCCCCCTCACTTTCTGTGCACATTTCCTCCCCCTCGCCGTGTGTGTTCTTGCCCCTCCTTCCCCGTGTGTATGTGTCCCTCGCTCACTGTGTGTGTGTGTGCGTGTCCTTCACTCTGTGTGTGCGTGTCCATCCCTCGCTGTGAGTGTACGTATGTGTGTGTGTGCTTGTGCGCGCGTTTCCTTCACTTGGTGTGTGTGTGTGTGTGTGTGTGTGTGTGCGCGCGCCCCCCTCGCTGTGTGTGCGTGTCCGTCTCACACTGTTTTTGCATGTCCTTCCCTCCCTAGCTCTGTGTGTGTGTGTGTGTGTGTGTGTGTGTGTGTGTGTGTGTGTGTGTGCGCGCGCGCCCCCTCTCACTGTGTGTGCATGTCCCTCCCTGGATGTGTATGCGCGTGTCACTCCCTTGCTGTCTGTGTTTGTCCATCCCTTGTGTGTGTGTGTGTGTCCCTCCTTTGCTCTTTTTGTATATCCCCCTCACTGTGTGTGCGCATCTTCCCTTCGTGTGTGAGTGCATGTTCCCCCCTTGCTGTGTGTGCGTGTATCCCTCCCTCGCTGTGCCTGTGCGTATTCCCTCTCGCTGTGTGTGCGTGTCCCTCTCAATTTCTGTGCACATGTCCTCCCCCTCACCGTGTGTCTGCTTGTCCCTCCTTCCCTGTGTATGTGCGTGTCACTCCCTCACTGTGTGTGCGCGTATCCCTCCCTCGCTGTGTGTGTGTCCCTTCATCTCTGTGTGTGTGTACATGTCATATCCTCACAGTCTGTGTTTGTGTGTCCCCCTTTCACTGCGTGTCCCTCACTCACTGTTTGTGTGTGTGTCACTCCATCGTGTTGTGTATTTGTGTCTCTCTCTCTTGCTGTGTATCTGCGTGTCCCTCCCTCACTGTGTGTCTGCGTGTATTCCCCTCACCATAAGAGTGTGTTTTTGTCCCTTCCTCGCTGCGTGTGCGCGTCTCTCCCTTGCTCTGTGTTTGTGTGTGTGTATGTGTGCGTGTCCCTTCTTCGCTTTACGTGCGTGTGTCCCCGTCCCTCACTGTGTGTATGTGCGCATCCCTCCCTCGCTGTGTGTGTGTCCCTCCCTCGCCGTGTGTCTGTCTGTATTCCCCTCACTGTGTGTGTGTTTGCGTGTGTGTGCCCCTCTCAATTTGTGTGCACATGCCCTCCCCCTCGCGGTGTGTGTGTTTGTCCCTCCTTCGCTGCGTGTCCCTCCCTCGCTGTGTGTGCGTGTCCCTCCCTCGCTGTGTGTGTGCGTGTCGCTCCCTCACTGCGTGTCTCAGTGTGTCCCTCCCTTGCTGAGTGTGCATGCCCTTCCCTCACTGTGTCCATGTGTGTCTCCCTTTGCTGCGTGTCTGTGCGTGTCCCTCCCTCGCTGTGTGTGTGCTTGTCTCTTCCTCGTGTGTGGGTATCCCTTTCTTGCTGTGTGTGAGTGTGTCCCTCCCTCGCTGTGTGTGTGCGCGTCCCTCCCTTGCTGAGTGTGTGTGTGTCGCTCCCTCGCTGCGTGTCTCAGAGTGTTCCTCCCTCGCTGTGTGTGCATGTCCTTCCCTCACTGTGTCCATGTGTGTCTCCCTTTGCTGCGTGTCTGTGCGTGTCCCTAACTCGCTGTGTGTGTGAGCTTGTCCCTCCCTCGCTGTGTGTGTGCGTGTCGCTCCCTCACTGCGTGTCTCAGTGTGTCCCTCCCTCGCTGTGTGTGCATGTCCTTCCCTCACTGTGTCCATGTGTGTCTCCCTTTGCTGCGTGTCTGTGCGTGTCCCTCCCTCGCTGTGTGTGTGCTTGTCTCTTCCTCGTGTGTGGGTATCCCTTTCTTGCTGTGTGTGAGCGTGTCCCTCCCTCGCTGTGTGTGTGTGTGTCCCCTCGCTGTGTGTGTGCGTGTCCCTCCCCCGCTGTGTGTGAGCATGTCCCTCCCTCGCTGTGTGTGAGTGTGTCCCTCCCTTGCTGTGTGTGTGCGTATCCCTCCCTCGCCGTGTGTCTGCGGGTAACCCACTCTCTGTGTAGTGCGCGTATCCCTCCCTCACTGTGCATATGCGTGTCCCTCCCTCGCTATGTGTGTGTGTATGTGTCCCTCCCTCGCAGTGTGCGTGTGTGTTAGTGTGTCCTTCCTTTGCTGTGTGTCTGCGGGCAACCCCCTCTCTGTGTGTGTTTGCAAATGACTCCCTCGCTGTGCGTGTGTGTGTGTGTGTGTGTGTCCGTCCGTCCCTTGTGTGCGTGTGTGCATATCCTTCCCTTGTTCTGTGTGTGTTTGTATGTGTGCGTGTCCCTCCTTCGCTTTGCGTGTGTGTGTGTATCCGTCCCTTGAGTGTGTGACCAGCTTGCTGGGTGCGTGTGTCCCACCCTTGCCCTGTCTGTGTGTGTCTTCTCTCGCTGTGTGTGTGTGCCCCCTCTCAATTTCTGTGCACATGTCCTCCCCCTCGGCATGTGTGTGCTTGTCCCTCCTTCGTGGTGTGTGTGTGTCCCTCCCTTGCAGTGTATGTGCGTGTCCCTCCCTCACTGTGTGTCTGCGTGTATTCCCCTCACCATAAGTGTGTGTGTTTGTCCCTTCCTCGCTGTGTGTGCGCGTCTCTCCCTTGCTGTGTGTTTGTGTGTGTGTGTGTGTGTGTATGTGTGCGTGTCCCTCCTTTGCTTTATATGTGTGTGTCCCCATCCCTCACTGTGTGTATGTGCGTGTCCCTCCCTCGCTGTGTGTGTGTGTCCCTGTCCCTCGCAGTGTGTGTGTGTCCCTCCCTCACCGTGTGTCTGTCTGTATTCCCCTCACTGTGTGTGTGTTTGCGTGTCCCTCCCCCGCTTTGCGTGTGTGTGCCCCCTCTCAATTTGTGTGCACATGCCCTGCCCCTCACGGCGTTTGTGTTTGTCCCTCCTTCGCTGTGTGTGCATGTCCCTCCCTCGCTGTGTATGTGCGTGTCCCTCCCTCGCTGTGTGTGTGCGTGTCGTTCCCTCACTGCGTGTCTCAGCATGTCCCTCCCTCGCTGTGTCCGTGTGTGTATCTCCCTTTGCTGCGTGTCTGTGCATATCCCTCCCTCGCTGTGTGTATGCATGTGTGTGTGTCTCCCTCGCTGTGTGCGTGTCTCTCCCTCGCTGTGTGGGTGCGTGTCGCTCCCTCACTGCGTGGCTCAGCGTGTCCCTCCCTCGCTGTGTCCGTGTGTGTGTCTCCCTTTGCTGCGTGTCTGTGCATATCCCTCCCTCGCTGTGTGTATGCATGTTTGTGTGTCTCCCTCGCTGTGTGCGTGTCTCTCCCTCGCTGTGTGGGTGCATGTCTCTTCCTCGTGTGTGCGTATCCCTTTCTTGCTGTGTGTGTGTGTGTCTCCCTCCCTCGCTGTTTGAGCGTGTCCCTCCCTTGCAGTGTGTGTGTGCGCGCATCCCCCCTTGCTGTGTGTGTGTGTCTCCCTCCCTCGCTGTGTGAGCTTGTCCCTCCCTTACTGTGTGTGTGTGCGCGCATCCCCCCTTGCTGTGTGTGTGTGTGTCTCCCTCCCTCACTGTGTGAGCTTGTCCCTCCCTTGCTGTGTGTGTGTGCGCGCATCCCCCCTTGCTGTGTGTGTGAGTGTCCCTTCCTCAGTGTCTGTGCGTGTCCTTCCCTCGCTGTGTCTGTGTGTGTGTGCAGATGCACGTCCCCCCTTCGCTGTGTGTGTCTGTGTCCCTCCCTCGCCGTATGTGTGTGCGTGTCCCTCCCTCGCTGCGTGTGTGCGTGTCCCACCCTCGCTGCGTGTGTGCGTGTCCCACCCTCGCTGCGTGTGTGCGTGTCCCACCCTCGCTGCGTGTGTGCGTGTCCCACCCTCGCTGCGTGTGTGCGTGTCCCTCCCTCGCTGTGTGTGTGCGTGTCCCTCCCTTCGCTCTGTGTGTGTGTCCCCCTCGCTGTGTGCGTGTGCCCCCCCTCGCTGTGTGTGTGCGTGTCCCTCCCTCGCTGCATGTGTGCGTGTCCCACCCTCGCTGCGTGTGTGCGTGTCCCACCCTCGCTGCGTGTGTGCGTGTCCTTCCCTCGCTGCGTGTGTGCGTGTCCCTCCCTCGCTGCGTGTGTGCGTGTCCCACCCTCGCTGCGTGTGCGTGTCCCTCCCTCGCTGCGTGTGTGTGTCCCTCCCTCGCTGTGTGTGTGTGCGTGTCCCACCCTCGCTGCGTGTGTGCGTGTCCCACCCTCGCTGTGTGTGTGTGTCCCTCCCTCGCTGCGTGTGTGTCCCTCCCTCGCTGTGTGTGTGCGTGTGTCCCTCCCTCGCTGCGTGTGTGCGTGTCCCACCCTCGCTGCGTGTGTGTGTCCCTCCCTCGCTGCGTGTGTGCGTGTCCCTCCCTCGCTGCGTGTGTGCGTGTCCCACCCTCGCTGCGTGTGTGCGTGTCCTTCTCTCGCTGCGTGTGTGTGTCCCTCCCTCGCTGTATGTGTGTCCGTGTCCCTCCCTCGCTGTGTGTGTGTGTCCCTCCCTCGCCGTATGTGTGTGCGTGTCCCTCCCTCGCTGAGTGTGTGCGTGTCCCACCCTCGCTGCGTGTGTGCGTGTCACACCCTCGCTGCGTATGTGCGTGTCCCACCCTCGCTGCGTGTGTATGTCCTTCCCTCGCTGTGTGTGTGCGGGTATCTTCCTCACTGTGTGTGTTTGCGTGTCACTCCCTCGCTGTGTGTGTGTGTGTGTGTGTGTGTGTGTGTGTGTGTGTGTGTGTCCAAAATTTGCACTATCAGTGAATTGGCCATCATAAATTGACTGTAGTATTCAGGAATGTGTGGTTTAAGTAAGTTCACCACGAGAAATGCAGGATTTAATGTATAGGTAGAGGGGTGGGTCTGGGTAGGATACTCTTCAGAGTTTTGGAATGGACTGGTTGGGCCGAATGGCCTGGTTGCACATGATGGCGATTCTATTCAGGTTATTGTCCAGCCCTGTCAACCATCCCCGTCTCTTACACCTTGCTTTATCCCCAATATTCTCCTTAACACAGTAATCTCCCCCAGACTCTAAAATACTCCTTGTCTATGTAAGCTTCTCCAGTTCTTACAAAGATCGATATGTCTGTCACCTCTTCCTGCTTTTAGAACCCTCCCTATAACTATTACCATTTGGTACAGCACTCCCAATCACTGTTCCCTCTTGAAACTCCCATAAACATTTGTATCTCTGAAAACTCATCTGGACTGTCTCAACTTCCCTTTGACAATTACATGCTGAGACCTGCTCTATATCAGTGAAGTAATTAAGTCTTGGCAACACTCACTGTTATAATCTCCCTCCAGCCTTACAGCACTGAGGATCTGTCGAAGCTCTTTTCAACCTCACAGCCATCTCTGTCTGTAAACTCCTCCACTCCCCATAATACATTCTCTCTGATCTCCTCTGTAGTCCACTAAACACTCCCTAACACTGTCTGTATCAGTGTAACCTTCTCCGAAAACACAACCTTCCCTATCTGTGTAAATCCCTACACCAGTCCCTGACCCTCTCAGCTCCGTCTAACAATACAACCCTCCATGTCTGTGTATTCACCTTCAGTCCCTACTCACCTCCCTATCTGTGTAACCTTCTCCATGCATTTTTGCTTCAGTCTCTTCAACTGTCCCTGTCAGTGTAACATTTTCCAGATGTGAAAACTCTCCTCTTTTTGACTTACTCAGACCACACACCCCTCACTATCTATAACCTACTCCTGTCTGAGAAACCTACCTCTGCAAACTGCTCCAACTCTTCAACTCTCCATAAGCTCCTGCAGCTCTTACATCCCTCCCTGTCTACCAAATCTCTTCCAGTCCCTAAACACCAACAGTCTGTGGAGACCCGACCACCATCCCTATCAGTCTAATCCTCTCAGGTCTCTGCAGTAATCCTGATCTGTCGAACTCACTCCATGCCTGTGCCTCTCCCAATCCAGTCCCTACAAAACCCACTATCTATTTAACACCCTCCTGTCACTATCACCCCCATGTCAATGTCAGCTCCTCCTGTGTCTCCACCATCTACCCATCTCCATAACCTTGTCCAGCTCTTACACCACTATCTGTTTAAACGTCACCCTCCTCTACAACTTCCTCCTGTTTGTGCTATGCTCCCTTATCTGTGAAACTGTTTCTGACCAAAATTGTTATCTCAGTCTCTGAAAAGAAATCCAGGTTCCACAGCCTCCATAACCCCCAGAACCTAAGCCTTCCTATGTCTATAAACATCTCCAGTCACGACTCCCCTGCATATCTCTGTTTGTTCTTCCAGTCGATACAAACATCTTTATCTCTGTAATCTGCTCAGCTCCCTAAAACAGTCTCTGTCTGTAATCCAGCCCTGGCCTACAAACATCCTTATCCCTGTAAACTTCTCCATCCCTCCCAACATTCCCAACTCCATGAACCCCTGTCAGCCCTACAGCTCTCCACATTTCTGTAACCTCCTGTGGGTCTATGGTCCTCCCTCCCTGTGAAACCACCTCCAGTCCCCACATCCCTCCCAATCTGGGTCCTCTGCTCCAGATCAGGCCATTGCTGTCTCTGTAAACACCTCCACTCCTGACAACTCTTCCCATTTGTGTAACCTCGTTCAGACCCCATACTCTCCAGCTTCCTGAATCCTCTTCCTGCATTGCAACTAAAACCACATGTTTTTGTAAAATCCTCCAGTGCTTACACCCGCCCCAACTCAGTAACCTCTTACAGCCCTAACAAAACACCTAAACTGTGAAACCTCTCATTTCCCTACAATCCTCCCTCCCTCCCTCCCTCCTCAAATGCCTTCATCACCATGAAACCTCACAATTACTGAAGCCTCCTTTTGGCATTGCAACCCTCCTAATGTCTGCAAAATCCTCGTGTCCTGATATCCCTCCCTGACTCTGTAATCCCCACCGCCCTCCAGTGCCCTTCTGGGGAACATGGCAGAGGAGGGAAGATTTGTAAAGTCCGAGCCATGTTACGGTGGTAGAATTCTGGGAATTACAGATTTGGTCGAATGTCTGTGGTGTGCAGATTATTGGAGAGGACTCTAAAGACAGGATTTATGACTACTTAGAAAACCATAGTTAAATTAGAGACAGTCAGTATGGGTTTGAGGGGTCAGGTCATGCCTCACAAACTTTATTGAATTCTTTGAGAATATTTCAGAATAGGTTGATGGCTCATTCAAAAAAGAAGGAAAATTGGGATACAGGGAAATCTGTCTGTCTGGATACAGGATTGGATGGCTCAGAGAAGACAGAGGGTGGCAGCAGATGGACAGTATTGAGCCTGGAGCTCAGTGACCAGTGGGGTTCTGTAACAATCGGCTCTGGGACTCTGCTCTCTGTGATTTTTGTAAATGACTTGGATGTGGATGTTGGAGAGTGGGTTAGTAAGTTTGCCAATAACATGAAGTTTGGTGGAGTGGTGGGGAATGTGGAGGGCTGTTGTAGGTTGCAATGGGACATTGACAGGACACAGAGCTGGGGTGGAAGTGGCAGATGGAGTTCAATCTGGAAAAGTGTGCAGTGATTCATTCTGGAAGGTCGAATTTGAATACAGAATACAGGGTGAAAGGCAGACTACTTGGCAGTGTGGAGGAACAGAGATCATGGAGTCGGTGTCCATAGATCCCTCAAAATCGCCACGCACGTTGGTCGGGTTGTTAAAAAGGCATATGTTGTGTTGGCTTTCCGTAGAAAGGGATTGACTTCAGAGCCGTGAGGTTTTCCTGCAACTTTATAGCGTCCTGGTGAGTCCACACTTGGAATATTGTGTTCAGTTCTGGTCCCCTGTTTACAGGAAGGCTGTGCAAGTTTTAGGGAGTGTACACAGGAGATTTTCCAAGATGCTGCCTGTAATGGAGGGCAGTTCTTACGGAGAAAGGTTGTGGGAGCTAAGGCTTTTTTCATTGGAGAAGGGGGTGGGGCGACTTTGTGGAGGTGAACAAGATGATAAGAGGCACAGAGTGAGTGAATTGTCAGAGACTTTTCCTCCTATGGCATAAATGGCTATTACAAGGGGGTGTAATTTTATGGTGAATGGAGGATGGATCAGAGGATAGAGAATGGTAGGTGGTTGGACGGACTGCCAATGATGATAGTAAAATTAGACACATTCGGGACATTTAATAGAGTCTTGGACAGACACATGGATAATAGTAAAATGAAGGGTATGTAGTTTACTTTGATCTTACAGTTGGATAAAAGGTTGGCATTAAATCATGGCCGAAGGGTCTTGTGCTGAACTGCTCTGCGTTCTGTGTTCTGTCTGGTAAACTGGGTAATAAGCTCAGATCAGTGTAAGAAGGATATGGCATTCAGGAGGAGATAGTGACCTGGATACAAAATTTGCTTTATAGTTGTAGACAGAGGGTGGTGGGAGACATGTTGTTTTTCTGACTGGAGACATGTGACCAGCGGTGAAGTGGGCCCACTGTTGTTTGTCATTTGGATAAATGGTTTGGATGGGAATATTGGTTTCCTGGTAAGTAATGTTTTTGGGTGTCACTGGAATTGGTGGTAAAGTGGACAGTGAAGAAGGTTATCTGTGATACAACAGGATGAACAGTCCTGCTGGGATAGTGAGCTGAAGAATAGCAGATGGAGTTTAATTAGATAAATGTGAAGTGTTCCATTTTGGTGAAACAAACCAGGGCGTGATTGTACAGTTAATGTTCGGGCCCTGGGTAGTGTTATCAGTTAGAGACCCAGGGATTCAGGTAGACAGTTCTTTGAATGTGGTGTCACAGGTAGACAGGCTGGTGAAGCAGGCATTTGGGATGGTTACCTTCATTGGGAGAGCATTAAGGGTAAGAGTTGGGATGTCATGTTGTGGCTGTAAAAGACATTGGTGAGGCCACCATTAAAACATTGTTGATCAGCAGGAAGAACTCATCTAGTTCACTAACCTCCTTTAGGGAAGGACATCAAATATTCTAACCTGGTCTGGCCGACATCTGACCCCAGAGACACAGCAATGTGGCTGACTCTGAGCTTCCCTCTCAGTAATTAGCAGAGGGGTCAAACAACGTTGTTCCAGGCAGTGACACCCACATCCCATGAATGAATATATAAAAATACATATGTCCCTACCTCCCTCTGCAAACCCTTCCAGCTGCAGCAATCCATACTGGCTTTGTAACACCCTGACCACTCTCTGTAACACTCTCACCACCTCCAGCACCTTCACCTCTCCCTGTTCCTATCGTGTCAATGAACTCTGACCATGGTTCCCCTTCCCACTGCCCCCTCCCCCCCTCCGAGCAGACCCATTGCAATCCATTAGCATTTACTCCTAAAACACTCTCTCACTTCAGGATTTTAAGTACTTTTTGGTGATCGTCTCAGCCTCATAATCTAGTATGATCCCTTTTGTCCTGAGCGCGGGATCAGTGGGAATTTCTTGCTGAGGTTTTTACTGTTTCAATGGAATGTCCTTTTGTTGAGTATATTGCGTTGTCAAATGTTTTCCACTGTTCATTGACAGGCACATATTTCAGTCTGTTTAGACTATTTACCTTGGTCAGTTCTCCTCTCAACTTCATGTCATTGGCTATTTTTGTTTCTAGTTGTAGCATGTCCTTTCTGTGATTCACTTTAAAACTTTATATTTATTTAAACTGCACTTTATCACAATTTCCCGAAGGATCTCTGCAGGTGACATTACTCATTCACTAAGTTTCATTACACGGTCGCTCTGCGATAGTTATGTCCCTTAACAGTTGCACAATGTGTTTTTCAAAGAAACACTGAAAAAAAAATTAACTGAACTCCTCTTCCAATATCAATGTTGACCGTGTGATTGTCCCAGATTATACAAATATTGACGTGTTTTCCAAAATTATCACAATATCTTTGTTAAAAAATTCCAATGAGTTCCTGTTTAATGCAGTGATGAGCAATGAAATGCTGTTCGGTGGCAAAAACTGTTCTGCTGCTTGTGTCCTTGGCAAGTAGTAGCCAGAATTTACATTCAGACTGTCTCTACTTCATGATCTGCGGCCAAATGCTTTCTCTGTAATGCCTTTGTTATCGATTATTGTTAGCGTTCCCCGTTTTGCCTGAGTTTGCACAAGATTACGAACCACTGAATATTTTTGTTCAACCTGTATCCATGTCTCCCTGGTGTCTAAATCTCTTCTATCTCTGTGTCACAAATCCATCGACCTTATTGCAGCAACGTTGTCCATTCAAATAAAAACATAATATACTCTCTTCCACAATTTTCTGTCACCAATCTATTTGCTGATGTACAATTTTAGTTAAACTCTGTCCCATCCTGTTCCTTTCTGATTGTCTTCAGCCACATTCCCATGCTGTTTCATTGCTTCACCTTTTCCCTTTGGATTTGGAAAGCTCCTTTCACCTGCATCCTCTCTGTCAGTTTAATGCCCTGTCCATAAACCTACCGACATGATTGGCCAGGACACTGCTCCCAGCACAGTTCCAGGGGGACCATCCTGATAGATTTTTTTTAAAATCAGGTATGGGATGTGTGAGTCTCTGGCTGACCAGCCTTTCTTGCCCAGTCCTAGAAGCCCTTGAGCTGAGTAACTTGATCGGCCATTTCAGAGGGTCATTGAGAGGCAAACCCTTTGCTGTGGGGATGTCGTGCAGACCACGTGAGGATGGGCAGATGTCCTTCTCGAAAGGACAAGTGTTTGGATTTGTTGTACATAAGCAATGGTTTCATACTTGGATTATTAATTATTATTTTTAAAATTATTGATTTCAAATATCCCCTTTTCAGATGGTGGGATTTAAACCTGCCTCCCCTGAACATGAGCTGAGGTTTTGGATACATTCTCTCACAATAATATCACTAGGCCATTACTTCACCTGCTCACTGGGTGCTCATCCCTGAGCACTGATACCAGGGCATCATGAAGCTAAACCCATTCTTCCAACATAACTGTGTGATCCAGCAATCTGGGACTATTACTTAATATCGCTCCATTTTCCAGATCTCTGTGGAACTCAGTGCCATTCTCCATGTGTAACCCTCACTGCATCTATTTAATTTCCCATTCTGTCTATTTCTCTGTCTCCTGTAGATACTCAGGAAAGTCCTGACTCAATAGCCTTCCCAGCTGCTGGGTGGATCATCCATCACCTCATTGAATGCAGTTGGTCTGCCAGAGAGAGACAAAGGGAAAGGAGATCTGGAGCCTTCAATAAATCCTGTAGTGAGGTAAGGTCACCCACTGTGCGCAGAGCAAAGAACAATGAGAGGGCTCCAAACATCTGTTAACACAACATGACATAGATACAGTGCTGGAGGGGAGCTCAGTACACACACACACCCCAGGCTCAATCACCACCCCAATGTAAGTTCTGTTATATTAAAACTCACGACTCTACAACAGTCTATCTATGGCATGTCTTGTGGTCCAGTGTCTTTAATAATTTTTAATTCCTATAACAGATCCTATCGTTGTAACGTCCTCCCTTCCCGATAGTCCCTCCACATATTTGAATTGTGCTGCATTCCAGACTACCTTCCTTATCCCTGTAACTTGGTTCAGTGTCTACAACATGCCTTATCTCGGTAGTCTCCTCCTCTAGTACGGTAAAAACAAGGACTGCAGATGCTGGAAACCAGAGTCTAGATTAGAGTGGTGCTGGAAAAGCACGGCTGGTCAGGCAGCATCCGTGGAACAGGAAAATCGGTGTTTTGGGCAAAAGCCCTTCATCTGGAATAGAGGCCGGGAGCCTGCAGAGTGGGGAGATAAATGAGAGGGGGGTGGGGATGGGGAGAAAGTAGCATAGAGTACAAGAGGTGAATGGGGTGGGGAAGAAGGTGATAGGTCAGAGTGGAGGATGGGGGAAGGTAGCAAAGTGTACAATGGGTGAATGGGGGAGGGGATGGGGTGATCGGTCAGGGAGGAGGGTGGAGTGGATAGGTGGGAAGGGAGGTAGGCTGTTAGGACAAGTCATGGGGGGCTGAGCTGGAAGGCTGGAGGTGGGGTGAGATGGGGGAAGGGGAAATGAGGAAACTGTTGAAGTCTACATTGATGCCCTGGGGTTGAAGTGTTCCGAGGCGGAAGGTGAGACGTTCTTCATCCAGGCGTCGGGTGGTGAGGAAGTGGTGGTGGAGGAAGCCCAGGACCTGCATGTCCTCGGCAGAGTGGGAGGGGACGTTGAAATGTTGGGCCACAGGGCGGGGGGGTTGATTGGTGCGGGTGTCCCAGAGATGTTCCCTAAAGTGCTCTGCTAGGAGGTGTCCAGTCTCCCCAATGTAGAGGAGACTGCATAGGGAGCAACGGATACAATAAATGATATAGGTGGATGGGCAGGTAAAACTTTGGATGTGGAAGGCTCCTTTGGGGCCTTGGATGGTGGTGAGGGAGGAGGTGTGGGCACAGGTTTTGCAATTTGTGCAGTGGCAGGGGAAGGTATCAGGAAGGGATGGTGGGATTTTGGAGGACGTGGACCTGACCAGGTCGTCACTGAGGGAACAGTTTTGCGGAAGCGGAAAGGGGTGGGGAGGGAAATATATCCCTGGTAGTGGGGTCTGTTTGGAGGTGGCAGAAATGTCGGTGGATGATTTGGTTTATGCGAAGGTTGGTAGGGTTGAAGGTGAGCACCGGGGGGGTTCTGTCCTTGTTTTGGTTGGAGGGATGTGGACGAGATGTGTTGGAGGGCATCTTTTACCACGTGGGAAGGAAAATTGCGATCTCGAAAGAAGGAGGCTATCTGGTGTGTTCTGTGGTGGAACTGGCCCTCCTGGGAGCAGGTACGGCGGAGGCGGAGGCATTGGGAATAGGGGTTGGCAATTTTGCAACCGGGAGGGTGGGAAGATATGTAATCTAGGTAGCTGTGGGAGTCGGTAGGTTCGTAAAAAATGTCGGTGTCAAATCGGTTGTCATTAACGGGGATGGAGAGGCCCAGGAAGGGGAGGCAGGTGTCAGAGCTGGTCCAGGTAAATTTAAGGTCAGGGTGGAATGTGTTGTTGAAGTTGATGAATTGCTCAAACTCCTCGAGGGAGCACGAGGTGGTGCCAATGCAGTAATCAATGTTGCGGAGGAAGACGTGGGGAGTGGTGCCGGTGTAACGATGGAAGACGGACTGTTCTACATAGCCAACAAAGAGACAGGCAGAGCTGGGGCCGATAGGGGTGCCCATGGCTACCCCTTTGGTCTGGAGGAAGTGGGAGGATTTGAAGGAAAAATTGTTAAGGGTGAGGACAAGTTCAGCCAAACGAATGAGAGTGTTGCTGGAAGGGTACTGTTGTGGACGTCGGGAGAGGAACAAACGGAGGGCTTGGAGGTCCTGGTCATGGTGGATGGAGGTGTAGAGGGATTGGATATCCATTGTGAAGATGAGGCGTTGGGTGCCTGGAAAATGGAAGTCTTGGAGGAGGTGGAGGGTGTGAGTGGTGTCTTGAACAAATGTGGGGAGTTCCTGGACTAGGGGGTAGTGGACAATGTTGAGGTAGGTAGACATGAGTTCGGTGAGGTGGGAGCATGCTGAGACAATGGGGCAGTTGGGGTGGTTAGACTTGTGGATCTTGGGAAGGAGGTAGAACCGGGCAGTGGGGGATCCCGGACAATGAGGTTGGAATCTGTGGGTGGGAGATCTCCTCCTGAGGTGATGAGGTTCTGTCTGCTCTGGGAGATGACGGTTTGGTGATGGGAGGTGGGTCATGGTAGAGGGGGTGATAGGAGGAGGTGTCTTTGAGTTGGCATCATGGCTTCAGTGGTGTAGAGGTCAGTGCACCAAACGACCACTCCACCCCTTTTATCTGCTGGTTTGATGGTGAGGTCGGGAGTGGAGCTGATAGAGTGGAGGGCTTCACGTTGTGAAGGTGAGAGGTTGGAGTGGGGGAGGGGGTAGATAGGTTGAGGCGGTTAATGTCCCAGCGGCAGTTGCAAATGAAGAGATTGAAGGAAGGTGATAGGCCAGCACAAGGTGTCCAGGTGGATGGAGTGTATTGGAGGTGGGCAAAGGTGTCCTCAGAAGGTGGGCAGGAGTCTTGATTGTACAAGTAAGCTCGGAGGCGGCAGAAGAAGTGTTCAACATCACGGCGTGTATTAAATTCATTGATGCGTGAATGGAGGGGGATAAAGGTGAGGCCTTTGCTGAGGACTGATCATTCGTCCTCAGTGAGGGGGAGGTCAGGGGAAAGGTGGAAACTCGGCAGGACTGGGAGCTGGGACCTGGCGTAGGTGTAGAGCTGGGGGAGGCGACGGAGCCTGTAACTGCAGTGGGTGTGGTGTTAGGGGGAATGGGGATGGAGTCATGAGCAGGGGTGGTGTTCCCCTCAGGGTTCTGGGGGCAGAGATGGTGACGGTGGGACCTGGGGGGGGGGTGTCAGCAGAATGCAGATGAGTGGCGTTGGTGGGGACGGAAGTGGTGGCAAACACGGCAGTTGTGGGGGTGTGGAAGTCACTGAGTGTGTGACATCAGTGATGATGTGAGGGGCAGAAGTGAGGTCACGTGTGGTGTATGAGGAATTGTGAGGGGTAGAATGGCTTTTACTTTATTTTAACCAATAATTTCCTGTCACAAATCTGTTTGACAATGTCGTATTTTAATTCAACTCAGTCCCTTACTGTTTCTTTCTTTTGGTCTTCATTCACATCTCCATGGTGTTCCAATATTTCAACCTTTCTCTTTGGACTTGGGAATTTCCATTCACCTCAGACTTGTCCCCCTCCTCATCTGTGTCCATTTATAGCACACTGCATAATCCTGGTACCAGAGGAGCCTATCCCAATAAAATAGCTCAGTCCTCCCTGAGTACTGGTCGCAGTGCTCACTGGTCAGAACCACTTCTGATGATACCATTGTGTGATCCTGATACCTTCCTGCACTCTGCTGATATCACTCAGTCTCTCTCCATGTGATATCCCTTACTGTGTGGGTCTAATTGCTGCCTCTGTCAGTGTCTCTCACTCTTGCAGCTATTCCACTCTTGAGCTAACAGAATTCTCCAATCCAGAGAGACGCCTCAGAACAGGCCAGGAATGGAGACTCGGAATTTCCAGATCCCTGTGGGATTCAATGCCATTCTCCATGTGTAACCGACATTGCATGAGTCTAATTTCCCATTCTGTCTACTTCTCTGTCTCCTGTAGGTATTCCTGATGTCCCTGACTCAGCAGAATTCCCAATTCCTGTCTCGTCCATCACCACATTGAAGACAGTTGGTCAGCCAGAGAGCGATGGAGAGTGAGATCTGGAGCCTTCAGTAAATCCTGCAGCGGTAAAATCACTCACAGTAAACAGCACAGGGAGGAGTTAGTGGACTTTAATTCAGACCCTGAGGGCATGATGTCGGAACAATGCTGGGCAAGGAACAGGAGAAAATTCTCAGGCTTCATTATCACCGTCTTGTCTGTACATTCATCTGTTCCACAGAACCCTCCCTATGTCTGTCAGTTTCTCCATTGTCGGTTTCATTGATACCACTTTCTCTATCTCTGTCAGCCCCTACAAACCTGATTATCCCTGTAAGCTCCTCATATCAGTAAACTCTCCAAGTTTCTGCCTTTGCCTTTAATCCCAGGTTCTGTCACATCTCTGCTTATCTGTGAAAAACAACTCTTCAGTTCCTTAAGCCATCCTGGTCAGTGTAGTCCTTTCCAGACCTGAAAAACCTCCCTGTCTTTCTGACCTTTTTTGAATTCCTACAACCTTCATGATCTCTGTAACCTTCCCGTCACGACAACAAAAAAGCTCTGTACCTTAGTAAACTCCTCCAGCTGTGAGGCTCCTCCTTGTCTCTGGGCACAAAGCAGAGTGACCCTGCTTCTCTCATAAATTAGTTTCTGCATTAATAATGATGACTATGAACTCTTCCTGTCTCTAAAACGCACTCAGTCTTTGTAAACTCTGCTGGTCCCGATTGATGTAATTTCCTTCGGGAACTACAAACCTTTATACCTTTAATCTCCTCCAGACGCGACCACACCGTTTATTTCTATAACCTCTATGAGTGATGGAGTCATAGAGGTGTACTGTATGGAAACAGACCCTTCGGTCCAACCCATCCATGCCAACCAGATATCTCAACCCAATCTAGTCCCACCTGCCAGCACGGACCATATCTCTCCAAACCCTTCTTATTCATATATCCATTGAAATTTTTCCTAAATGTTGCAATTGTATCGGCCTCCACCACATCCTCTGACAGCTGGTTCCATACTCGTACCACCCTCTGAGTGTAAAAATTGCCACTTAGGTCTCTTTTATATCTTTCCCCTCTCTCCCTAAACCTATGCCCTCTGGTTCTGGACTCCCCGACGCCAGGAAAAAGACTTTGTCTATTTATCATGCCCATCATAATTTTGTAAACCTCTATAAGGTCACCCCGCAGCCTCCAATGCTGCAGGGAAAACAGCCCCAGCCTGTTCAGCCTCTCCCTGTAGCTCAAATCCTCCAGCCCTAGCACCATCCTTGTAAATCTTTTCTGAACCCTTTCAATTTTCACAACATTTTTCCTGATAGGAAGGAGACCAGAGAAATTGCACAAAATATTACAACAGTGGCCTAACCAATGTTGCGGCTATGCAGGACATGACCTCCCAACTCCTGGACTCAATACTCTGACCAATAAAGAAAAGCATACCAAACGCAGCCATCACTATCCTATCTACTTGCGACTCCATTTTAAAAGAGCTATGAACCTGCACTCCAAGGTCTCTTTGTTCAACAACACCCCTTAGGAACTTACCATTACGTGTTTAAGTCCTGTTAAGAATTGCTTTTCCAAAATGCAGCACCTCGCATTTATCTGAATTAAACCCCATCTGCCAGTTAGCCCATTGTCCCATCTGGTCCAGATCCTGTTTTAACCCTCTTCGCTGTCCACTACACCTCCAATTTTGGTATCATCTGCAAACTTACTAACTGTAACTCTTACGCTCTCATCCAAATCATTTATGTAAATGACAAAAAGTAGAGGGCACAGCACCGATCCTTGTGGCACTCCACTGGTCACAGGCCTCCAGTCTGAAAAACAACAACCATCCACCACCACCCTCTGTCTTTTAACTTTGATCCAGTTCTGTATCCAAATGGCTAGTTTTCCCTGTATTCCATGAGATCCAACCTTGCTTAGCAGTCTCCCATGGGGAACCTTATCGAACGCCTTACTGAAGTCCATATAGATCACATCTATCACTCTGCCCTCATCAATCTTCTTTGCTACTTCTTCAAAAAATTCAATCAAGTTTATGAGACATGATTTTCCACGCACAAAGCCATGTTGACTATCCCTAATCAGTCCTTGCCTTTCCAAATACATGTACATCCTGTCCCTCAGGATTCCCTCCAACAACGTGCCTACCATTGAGGTCAGGCTCACTGGTCTATAGTTCCCTGGCTTCTCTTTACCACCCTTCTTAAAAAGTGCACCACTTTTTCCAAACTCCAGTCTTCCAGCACGTCACCTGTGATTATTGATGATACAAATATCTCCGCAAGAGGCCCAGCAATTACTTCTCTAGCTTCCCATAGAATTCTCGGGTACACCTGGTCAGGTCCTGGGGAGTTATCCACCTTTAACCGTTTCAAGACATCCAGCACTTCCTCCTCTGTTTCTCTGGACATTTTGCAAGATGTCACCATCGATTTCCCTACAATCTATATCTTCCATATCCTTTTCCACAGTAAATACTGATGCAAAATATTCATTTAATATCTCCCCCATTTTCTGTGGCTCCACACAAAGGCCGCCTTGCTGACCTTTCAGGGGAACTATTCTCTCCCTAGTTACCCTTTTGTCCTTAATATATTTGTAAAAATCCTTTGCATTATCCTTAATTCAATTTTCCAAAGCTATCTCATGTCCGCGTTTTGCCCTCCTGATTTCCCTCTTAAGTATACTCCAACTTCCTTTATACTCGTCTAAGGATTCACTCGATCTATCCTGTCTATACCTGACATATGCTTCCTTCTTTTTCTGAACTAAACTCTCAATTTCTTTAGTCATCCAGAATTCCCTATATCTACCAGCCTTCCCTTTCACCCTGACAGGAATATACTTTCTCTGGACTCTTTTAATCTCATTTCCGAAGGCTTCCCATTTTCCAGCCGTCCCTTTACCTGCGAACATCTGCCTCCAACCAGCTTTCAAAAGGTCTTGCCGAATCGTGTCAAACTGGGCCTTTCTCCAATTTAGAACATCAACTTTTATATCTGGTCTATCCTTTTCCATTACTGTTTTAAAACAAATAGCATTATGGTCGCTGGCCTCAAAGAGCTGGCCACTGACACCTCACTCACCTGCCCTGCCTTATTTCCTAACCGTAGGTCAAGTTTTGCACCTTCTCTAGTAGGTGCATCCACATACGGAATCAGAAAATTGCCTTGTACACACTTAAGAAATTCCTCTCCATCTAAACCTTTAACACTATGGAAGTCCCAGTCAATGTTTGGAAAGTTAAAATCCCCTACTAATAATACCCTATTATTCTAACAGATAACTGAGATCTCCTTATAAGTTTGTTTGGCAATTTCCCTTTGACTGTTGGGGGGTCTGTAATACAATCCTAATAAGGTGATCATCCCTTTCTTATTTCTCAGTTCCACCCAAATAACTTCCCTGGATGTATTTCTGGGAATATCTTCCCTCAGCACAGCTGTAATGCTATCCCTAATCAAAAATGCCACTCCCCCTCCTCTCTTGCCTCCCTTTCTATCCTTCCAGTAGCATTTGTATCCTGGAACATTAAGCTGCCAGTCCTGCCCATCCCTGAGCCATGTTTCTTTAAATGCTATGAGATCCCAGTCCCATGTTCCTAACCAGGCCCTAAGTTAATCTGCGTTCCCTGTTAGGCCCCTTGCATTGAAATAAATGCAGTTTAATTTATTAATCCTCTCTTGTCCCTGCCTGTCCCTGACTGTTTGACTCCCTTCTGTTCTCAGCTGGACCCGTCTCAGATCGAGCTCCCAATATCCTCCCTGTGATTGTTATCACGTCCCATCCCTGCATTCCTCCGAATCCCTGTAAAGTCCTCCCCTTCCTAAAACCCGCCCTGTATCTGTCACCTGTCCGATCTTCCACAACCCTCCCTATCTCTGTAAGGCACACCCCCTGTCCCAGTTACTACAGCCCCCTGTATCACTAAATGCCAGTAGTCACTATAATATCAGAGTAAGGTGTGAAAGCAGGAAGACTGTACTGGGTTAAATGATCAGTCGTGATCATATTGAATGGTGGGACAGACTCTGTGGTCAAATGGCCGATACCTGCTCTTCTTTCCTGTGCTTCTCTATAAACTTACTATCCATATAACCTCCTTCAGTCCCCACATCCCTCCCTATGTGTGTAAGCCCCTTCAGTCCCCACAGCCCTCCCTATGTCCATAAACTCCTTCAGTCCCCACGACTCTTACTATCCATGTAACCTGAATCATTCCCCACAAACCTCCCTAACTTCATAACCTCCAAAAGGCCCCACGACCCTCCCTATCTCCATAATCTCATCCTGACCCAACGACCCTCCCGTTCAGAGTAACCTTCTTCAATCCCCAAGATCCTCCTGACCTGTGCAACCTCCTTCAGACCCAACAGTCCTGCAGATCTCTTTGGCCCCTTTCAGGCCCCACAGCACTCCCTATCTCCATAATATTCTTCAGTCACCACTGCACTCTCTGTGTCCATAATCTCATACAGTCCCCACATCATTCCCTATCTCCATAATGTCCTTCAATCCCCACGACCCTCCTTATTTCCAACACCTCTATTACCTGTTGAACCTGTAAGCTACAGTTTTCAGATTGACAAACACGAACTCCCATAACCCTTTCTGCTGCCAGTCTGAAAGCAAACAGTGTTAATCTGATAGTCGGTTGGGAGTTGAAATATGTTTGAAAGGATATGTCAATGAAGAATAACTGGACCCTTAGAAACGCTTTGAAGAAAAAGAGAATGTGTTTTTGAGCCTGTTGGATTTTATTTTTATTGGTGTGAATATAAATGGCAGAATAGATACGAGTGTAGGAGTGGTTGTACCGAGGATACGGTTTATTTGAATTTTCAGAAACCTTTACACAAGTTTCAATAAGGGCTAAAGAGTAACATTGGTAGAGAATAGGGTACCTTAACTGTCAGGAGGTGGGTGAGATATTAGACAAAATAGTGTTGTCAGAATTTACTGTGGAGAAAGACATGGAAGCTCGGGAACTTGGGGAAATAAATAGTGACGTCTTGGAAAGAATCCTCAACAGAGAAGAGAAATGCTGGAATCTTAAAATAAATAAAGGTAGATCAATCCTCAGTCGCTTGTTAGGTTGATCCTAAAATATTGTGGGAATCTGGGGAAGAGATTGCAATGTCCCTAACAGAGATATTTATATTATCAACAGACACAATGAGTTACTGGAAGACTGGAGGGTGTTCCATCACTTACGGTCTGCAGGGAAAAGCCAGGAAATTACAGCCCAGTGAGCCCAGTGATGGGGAAGTTGTTGGAGAAGATTCTGAGCGAAAGGAGCTACATATATTTGGAAAGGCAAGGGCTGATTAGAGATAGTCAGCATGGCTTTGTGAGTGGGAAACCGTGTTTCACAAACCGGAGTGACTCTTCGAGGAGTTGACCAAGAGATAGATGAATGCAGAGCAGTCAGCGTTGTCTACATGAACTTCAGCAAAGCATTTGACAAGGTTCCAAGGGATGTAGAACATCTTGTCAAGAGGAAGAAGGAAGCTAACTTTGGTTTGAGGAACCAACAATCAGAAGCAGGACTCTAGAGAGTTACATGGGACAGCACGGTGGCTCAGTGGTTAGCACTGCTGACTCACAGCACAAGGGACGCGATTTCAATTCCAGCCCCAGGCCACTGTCTGTGTGGAGTTTGCACATTCTCTCCAAGTCTGCGTGGGTTTCCGACAGGTGCTCCGGTTTCCACCCACAGCCCAAAGATGTGCAGGTTTGGTGAATCAGCCATGCGTTGTTCAAGAAAGGGAATAGAGATAATCCTGGGAATCACAGACCTGTCAGTCTTCTGTCTGTGATGTGCAGATTATTGGAGAGGACTCTGAGAGACAGGATTTATTATTCCTTGGAAAACCATTGTTTGATTAGAGGAAATCATCATGGCTTTGTAAGGGACAGGTCTTGCCTCACAAATCTTATTGACTCCTTTGAGAATGTGACAAAACACATTTATGGCTCATTGAGAAAGTACAGAGCATGGGATACAGGGAAACCTGCCTGTCTGGATACAGAATTCCTGGCTCATTGAAGACAGAGGGTGATGACATGGAAATCATTCAGCCTGGAGCTCAGTGACCAGTGGTTTTCTGCAGGGAGAGGTCAAAAACTCTCTGCTCTTTGTGATTTTATGAACGTCTTGGATGTGTGAGTGGAAGAGTGGGTAAGTCAGTTTGCCAATGACACGAAGGTTTGTGGAGTGGTGAATAGTGTGGATGTCTGCTCGAGGTTGCAATGGGACATTGACAGGATGTAGAGCTGGGCTGAGAAGTGGCAGATAAAGTCAAATCTGGAAAAGTGTGAATTGCTGCATTTTGGAAGGTGAGACTTGAATGCAGAATACAGGGGTAAAGGCAGAATACTGAATAGTGTGGAGGAACAGATGGATCTTGGATTTCATGACCAGAGATCCATCAAATTTGCCACCAAGCTGATGGTGTTGTTAAGAAAGAATATTGGCTTTCATTAGCTGGGAGATTGAGTTTTAAAGCCATGAGGTTATGCTGCAGCTCTATACAGCCCTGTTTAGATCCCAATTAGAATATTGTGTTCAGTTTTGATCCCTTCATTACAGGAAGGATGTGGAAGCTTTAGAGAGGGTAAAGAGGAGATTTACCAGGATGCTACCTGGACTGGAGAGCATGTCTTATGAAGAAAGGTTGAGGGAGCTAAGGCTTTTCTCATTGGAGTGAAGGAGAGTGTGGTGTGATTTGGTAGAGGTGAACAAGATGGTGTGAGGCAAAGATAGAGTGAACAGTGAGAGACCTCTTTATCCCATGGCATACATGGTACAAGGGGGCATAATTGTAAGGTGATTGGAGGATGGGTAATGGGAGATTTCAGATGTAGGTTTTTTACACAGAGAGTGGTGGGTGAGTGGAACGGGACATTTTAACAGACTCTTGGATAGGCACATGGATGGTAGCGAAACGAAGGGTATGTAAGTTAGCTTGATCTAACAGTCGGGTAAAAGATGGGCATGGCATCGTGGCCGAAGGGTCTTGTGCTTTACTGTTCTGTATTCTACGTTCTGTCTGACAAACTGGGTAATAAGCTCAGGTCAATGTAAAAGGATATGGCATTCAGGAGGAGCTCGCACACTGGATACAAAAATTGGGCTTGATGGTAGGAGACAGAGGGTGATGGGATACATGATGCCTTTCTGACTGGAGACATGTGACCAGCGGTGAAGTGGGTCCCCTGTTGTTTGTCATTTGGATAAATGGGTTGGATGGGAATATTGGTTTTGTGGGAAGTTTTTTTGAGTGACACTGAAATTGTTGGGAAAGTGGACAGTGAATAAAGTTATCTATGATATAACAGGACGAATAGTACACTGGAATCGTGGGCTGAAGAATAGCAGATGGAGTTTAATTAGATAAATGTGAGGTGTTCCATTTTGGTGAAACAAACCAGGGTGGGACCTGTACAGTTAATGTTCAGGCCCTGGGAATGTTGTAAGTCTGTGACCCAGGGGTGCAGGTACACAGTTCTTTGAAAGTGGTGTCACAGGTAGACAGGCTTGTGAAGAAGGCGTTTGGGATGGTTACCTTCTTTGGGCAGAGCATTGAGAATAGAAGTTGGGATGTCATGTTGTGGCTGTACAGGACATTGGTGAGGCCACCATAAAAGCATTGTTGACCAGTAGGAAGTACTCATCTGGTTCACTTACGTCCTTTAGAGAATAACATCTGACATTCTAACCTGGTCTGGCTTTCACGGGACACCAGACCCACAGCAACATGGCTGACTCTGTGCTATACTCTGGGTAATTAGCAGTGGCACAAAGAATGTTGGTCCAATCAGTGACATCCTCATCCCATGAATGAATAAATAAAAATACATATATCCCTCCCTACCTCTGCAAACCCCTCCAGCTGCAGCAATCTGTACTGGCTTTGTAACACCGTTCAGACCCTGACCACTCTCTGTAACACTCTCACCACCTCCAGCACCTTCAGCTCTCCCAGTTCCTTTTGTGACATAAAACATTGACAATTATTCCCTCTTCCATCTGACCTCCTCCTGTGAGCGGGCCCTTTGCAATCCCTTTGAAAACTTACTCCTAAAACATTCTCTCACTTCAGGATTTTAAGTACTTTTTGGTGATCCTCTAAGCCCGATAATCTAATATGATCCTTTTTATTTGAGTGAGGGACCGATGAGGATTTCTTGCTGAGGATTTGTCTGTTTAAATGGAATGTCCTTTTGTTGAGTGTTTTACACTGCTCCTTCTAATGTTTTCTGCTGTTCATTTCCAGACACATATTTCAGTCTGTTTAGCCTGTTTACCTTGATCAGTTCTCCTCTCAAGCTCATGTTATTGGTTATTTTTGTTTCTGGGTTGTAGCTTGTCCTTTCTGTGATTCACTTTAAAACTTTATATTTCTTTAAACTGCACTTTATCACAATTTCCCAGAGGATCTCTCCAGGTGACATTACTCATTCACGAAGTGTCATCCCATCATGGTCGCTCTGAGATAGTTATGTCCCTCGCCAGTTGCACAGTTTGTTATTCAAAGAAACACTGAAAACTAATTCTCTGAACTCCTCTTCCAATATCACTCTTGCCAGTGTGACTGCCAACATTTTGTGAATATTGATGTTTCCCAAAATTATCACAATGTCTTTGTTAAAAAAAATCCAATGAGTTCCTGTGTAATGCAGTGATGCCTGTTTGGTGGCTCAGACTGTTCTGCTGCTTGTGTCCTTGGGAAGTAGTAGCCAGAATTTACATTCAGACTGACTCTACTTCATGATCTGAGACCAAATGCTTTCTCTGTGATGCCTTTCTTATCCATTATTGTTAGTGTTATCCATTTTGCCTGAGTTTCCACAAGTTTGTGATCCATTGTACATTTACGTCCACCTTTTGTTCACCCTGTAACCATATCTCTCTGGTGTCGAAACCTCTTTTATCTCAGTGTCACAAATCCACCTGCCTTATTGATAAGACTACATCCATTCAAAAAAACCATAATTGACTCTTTCCCACAATTTCCTGTCACAAACCTATTCACTGATGTACAGTGTTAGTTAATTGCTGTCCCATCCTGTTCCTTTCTGATTGTCTTCAGCCACATCCACATACTGTTCCGATGCTTCACCTTTTCTCTTTGGATTTGGAAAGCTCCTTTCACCTGGTCCCTGTCGCTGCATCCACTCTGTCAGTTTAAAGCCCTGTCCATAAACCTACTGATATGATTGGCCAGGGCACTGGTCCCAGCATGGTTCCAGTGGGACCATCCTATTGGATTTTTTAATAAATCAGTTAGGGGATGTGGGTGTCTCTAGCTGACCAACCTGAGCTGCCCGTGAGCTGAGTAGCTTGCTTCGCCATTTCAGAGGTCAATTGAGATGCAAACACTTTGCTGTGGGTATGTCGTGCAGACCACATGAGGATGATCAGATCTCGTTGTCGAAAGGGGACGTGGGCGGCACGGTGGTCAGTGATTAGCACTCCGCCTCACAACACCAGGGTCCCAGGTTCGATTCCAGCCATGGGCGACTATGTGGAATTTGCACATTCTCCCCATGTCTACGTGAATTGTCTCCGGATGCTCCGGGTTTCTCCCACAGTCCAAAGACGTGCAGGCCAGGTGAATTGGCTATGCTAAATTTCCCATAATGTTAGGTGTATTTGGTCGAGGGAGATGGGTCTGAGTGGGTTACTCTTGGGCCGAAAGACCTGTTTCCACACTGTATGGGATCTAATCTAAGGGATTGGGATGTTTGTACATCATCAATGGTTTCATATTTGTTTATGGATTGTTAATTGCTATTTTTAAAATTATTGATTTTAAATTCCAACATATCTTATGATGGGATTCAAACCTGCCTCCACTGAACATTAGCTGAGGTTTTGCACAAATGCCCGAACAATAATGTTACTCGGCCATCACTTCACCTGCTCGCTGGTTGCTCATCCCTGAGCACTGACACATGAAGCTGAACCCATTCTTCCAACATGATTGTGTGATCCTGATACCTTCCAGCACTCTGCTGATATCACTCAGTCTCTCTCCATGTGGTATCCCTCTCTGTGTGGGTCTAATTGCTGCCTCTGTCAGCGTCTCTCACTCTTGCAGCTTCTCCAGATCCTGAGCTAACAGAATTCTCCACTCCAGAGAGACGCAACAGCGCAGGCCAGGGATGGAGTTTGGGATTTTCCAGATATCTGTGGGGCTCATTTCCATTCTCCTTGTGTAACCCTAACGGCATCAGTCTAATTTCCCATTCAGTCTCTTTCTCTGTCTACTGTAGGTACTCAGGAAGTTGCTTACTCAATAGACATCCCAACTGCTGTGTGTCTCATCCATCGCCTCATTGAAAATGGTTGGTCAGCCAGAGAGACAAAGGGAAGGGAGATCTGGAGCCTTCAATAAATCCTGCAGCGAGGTAAGATCACTCATAGTGCACAGAGCAGAGAGCAATGAGAGGGCTCCAAACATTGGCTAACAAGACGTAGATACAGTGCTGGATGGGGAGCACAGTACAGACACACCCCAGACTCAATCACCACGTCTACTTTAACTTATGTTGCACTGAGTCAGCATCGGGAGTTCACAGTTATCAATCCAGTCCTGTGCTGTCTTAGCGAGCATCAGTACAACAGAGGGGAGAGTAGGCCTCCGACGAGAGGTTGGGAATGCTGCCTGGGATCTTTCTGTTCTGTGTTCTCCCTCCAACACTGTACTAAGACTCATGACTCTGAAACACTATATCTGTGGCATGGCTTGTGCACCAGTGTCTTCAGTCATTTTTAACTCATACAATAGTCCCTGTCCCTGTAACCACCTCCCTTCCCCGATAGTCCCTCCACATATTTGAAATGTACTGCATTCCAGACTACCATCCCCATCGCTGTAACTTGCTTCAGTGTCGACAACATGCCATATTTTGGTACACTAATCCTCTTTATGTGGATACAGAGTGATACAGCACGGAAACAGAACCTGTGGTCCAACTCCTCAATGGTGGCCAGGTTACCGAAACTGAACGAGTCTCATTTGCCTGCATTTGGCCCTTATCTCTTCAAACCTTCTCCTCTCCATGTACCTGCCCAAATGTCTTTTCCATGCTGTAATTGTTCTTGTTTCTCCAATGTGCCTGAGGGAGTCTGTTCCATCTATGCACCATCCTCTGTGGATAATGTTCCCCCTCAGCTCCCTCTTTAATCTTTGCTCTCTCACCTCCCGTTTATACCCTCTAGTTTTGGACTCACCTACCCTTGGTTATTCACCTTTCTTAGGGTCACCCCGTGGCCTCCTCTACCCAAGTGAAATATTTAGGACAATGTTACAAATATCTCCAACGTATGTAACAAAGTGCTGGCCAATGTCGGCAAATGTGCCAAATGTCGCTTTCCCGACCCTCTCCATCTGGTATGCCACTTCCGAGGAATAATGTAACTCGCACCCCCTTCTCTCTCTCTCTCTCTCTCTCTCTCACTCTGTCTCTCTTTTTCTCTCTCTCTCTGTTCAACAACCCTGGCCAGAGCCCTTCCATTAACTGTGTTGGTCCTCCATGGTTTGTCCTAACAAAATCCAACCCCTGAATTAAACTCCAGCTTTCATTCCTTGGTCCACTGGCCCAGTTGGTCAGTATCCCCTTTGATAACCGTATTTACTGCCCACTACACCATTCATTTGATCATCAATAAACTTTTGCACAATCACTCCTATATTTTCAACCAAATCGTTTATGGAGATGATGCACTTCAGTGGACCCAGCCCTGATCCTTTTTTCAATAATGGAATAAAACCATATTCTTGTCATAGAGTCAAACAGCATGGAAACTGACCCTTCAGTTGATACCCACCATAATCTAAAACTAAACTCTTCCCAGCTGCCTGTTGCCGGCCCATATCACTCCAACCCTTCCCTATTCACCTGTTTATCCAAATATCTTTGAAATGTTGTAATTTTACCCACATCAACCCCTTTCTCAGGAAGTTCATTCCACACTGAATCCACCCTCTGTGTAGCAAATTGCCCCATATCTTTGTTTTGATCATCTCTATCCTCTAACCTTAAAAATGTGGCCCCTCCTCTTGAGACTCCCCCATCCTGAGGAAAAGGCAACTACCATTAAATTGATCTATAAATCACTTTTGTTTTCATAAACCTTTATAGCATCATGTCTCAACCTCCAGGCTCCATTGAATTAAGACTCAGCCTCTCCAGCCATTTTTCCGAACTCAATCCTTCCATACCAGCAATATCCTGGTAAATCTCTTCTGAATGCCCTGCAGATTAATAATATCCTCCCTGTTAACTGGGCGACCAGAACTGGACAGAGTATTGCAGAACAGGCCTCACAAATGTCTATACAATCCCAACATGACGTCCCAAATCCTCCACTCAATGAACTGAGCAATAGTCAGGCATGCAAACTTCAAGGATTATGTACCTGAACCCGGAGGTCCCTCTGCTCTAAAACACTAACCGAGGCCTTAACATTAATTGTATAAGCTCTACCCTTGTTTATTTTACAAAATGCATTACCTCGTATTTATTCAGATTGAATCCCATCTCGAGTTTTTTCCGCCCATTCACTCCCTTCATCAAGATCCCTTTGTAATCTCAGAAAACCTCCTTCACTGTCCATGATGCCACCCTCCAGCCTGCCAGCCCATCACACGTGGCTCTGGATTAGTGGTGCTGGAAGAGCACAGCAGTTCAGGCAGCATCCAAGTAGCTTCGAAATCGACGTTTCGGGCAAAAGCACTTCATCACACGTGGTTGTTAGTAGTACAAATACCTTTGCTACGGGCTCCACAATTTCTTCCCCAGCAACCCACAGTGTCCTGTGATACACTGAATCAGGTTCTGGAACTTGCCATAGCTTTGTGTTTTAAAACCTCCAGCACCACCTCTTCTATAACATGCACTCTTTTCAAGTCATAGAAATATACAGCATAGAAACAGAAACTTCGGTCCCCAACTCGTCCAGGCTTACCAGAAGATCTAAATAAATCCATTCCCTTTTCCAGCATTTGGCCCATATACGTCTACACCCTTACTATTCAGATGCCCATCCAGATACCTTGTAACTGTTGTCATTGTATCAGTCTCCATTACTTTCTCTCTCAGCTCATTCCATACACACATCACTATGTGTATGAAGAAGCTGTTCCTTCAGTCCCTCTGTTAACCATTCACCTCTAACCTTAAACTTATGCCCTCTAGTTTTGGACTCACCAACTTCTGGGAAAAGGCCTTGAATGTTTACCCTATCCATGCCCTTCATGTTCATATAAACCTCTGTCAGGTCACCCCTCAGTCTCCGATTCTTCAGTGACAGTAACCCCAGCTTATTCAGCAACAACCCGGGCAAAATCTTGTTAATCTTTCCTGAGCCCTTTCAAGTTTCGTGACATCCTTCCTGTAGCAGAGAATTGCAGAGAACTCCAATTGTGGTCTAACATATTATTCTTGTTCCCTGAGTTCCCCAGTCTTTCTCCACAGTAAGTTCTGGAGTGAAAAAATGTTTAGGATCTTAGCAAATATCCTGCAGTTCCAAACATCGATGGCCTCATTGATCTTTAATGGACACTATTTTGTCCCGAGTTACTTATGCACTCTTAATATACAGATACAATCACTTTTGGATTCCCCTTTCCTTCTCTGCTGAAGCTATTTCATTTAGCCATTCTCCATTCCTGTTTTCTACTCAAAGGTATTCCTACAGCCCCTGTATATCCTCAGGGATTCCCTTGATCCAGCTGGCTATACCTGACACGTGCTCCCTTTTCCTTGACCAGACACTCAATAGACAGCCAGTGTTTCCGAATGCTGTCAGCATTGACCTGCACACAAACAGGAACATGCTGGCGCTGATCGAACAGTTTATCTCACTTTTAAAATATTCTCACTTGCCAAACTTCAATTTCCCTGTAAATAATTCCCATCCCCAATCACATTTTGAAAGTTCCTGGCTAATACAATCAAGATTGGTCAGGCTCCATTTTATAACTTGCACTTGTGGACCAGGCCTGTCCTTTTCCAAAGCTCTTTTCAAACTACTAGAACTGTGGTCCCTTTGGCAAAATGCTTTCCCACTCACATCTCAGTCCCTTTTCCTACCTTAATTCCCAAGTGGAGGTCAGGTTTTGCCCCTTTCTCTTTTCAGGCCATTTACATATTGATTGGGAGTTTTCTGGAACACAATTACCAAATTCCTCCCTTGCAAACACTGAACACTGGCAGTCCCAGTCTAGGTTTGGAAAGTTCAAAAACCCTACCATAACAGCCCTATTATTCTGGTTGATATTTAAGATGTCCTGACATATTTGTTCCTCAGTCTGCCACAGATTATTCGGGGTCAGCAGTCCGATCGTATCAAAGTGATGACCCATTCTTATTTCTCTGTTCCACTAACATAGCTTCACTGGGCGATCCCACAGGAATATCCTCCCTAAGTACTGCTGTGATGATTCATGCAATCAAAACCCACCACCACACGTTCTCTCTTGCCTCCCCTTCCTGTAGCATCTCTACCTTGAAGCAATGAACTGCCAGTCCTGCCCCTCTCTCAGCTGTGTTTCTGTAATAACTATAATATCCCAGTCCCATGTTCCAATCCATGTCCTGAGTTCATCTTCCTTAGCTGTCAGGCCCTTGCATTGAAATAAATGCAGTTTAATCATCAGTTTTCCCCCATTCCCTGCTATGTTCTTGCCTGCCTTGTCTGCTGAAATTGCTGTCTTTAACTTGTGTACCAGCCTCAATCTTCTTTCTGGCCTTACGTCTATTTAAGGTCCAACACCCTGCCAGACCAGATTATATCCTCTCAAGCAGCTCTAGCAATTCACCCCACCAGGATATGGGTCCCTCTCCCGCTCCCAGTTGAGGTGCCTTTCCCACCCTGTCTCCCTGTGCTGACACCTTCAGGGATCTATGGACTTGTCCACCAAGGTCCCTGTATTCCTCAGTACTCCGCAAGGACCTACCGTTTATTACGTCTATCCTTCGCTTATCGTACCTCCCACAGAGTATTACCTCACTTCGATCAGAACTAAACTCTGCTTAGATTATCATCCAATCGACATCGGACTGCAGACAGAGACCATCCTCCTCACTGTGAACAACGCCCTCACTTTTCATGTCACCTGCAAACCGACTAATGATACCTTCTGCTTTCACATCCGTGTTATTAATGTTCAATGGTTCCTGCACAGATCTCTGTGGTACATCCGGTGGTGAAAATATTCTATCCACCAATTTTACATGCAATCTGCCAACTTGCCTTGGAACCCAGTCCTTTTGGACCAGCCTTCCATGTTGGATCTTGTTTAAGGACTTATTCAAGTCCATGTAAACCACATCATCTGCACTGCCTTCATCAATATACTTAAGCAACATTTTAAAAAAACTGAACTGAATTCCTCAGACAGTATCTCCCTCTGCCAAATCCGTGATGACTAAACCGAGTTGATTCTTACCTTTGCAAGTGTTGATTCATCCTCACAATTGTTTCCAATAATTTCCCTCCCCCCTGCTTTCAGACTATCTGCTCTGTAATTACCTGGCCTATCACTGCTGCCCTTCTTGAACAAAGGAACCACATTAGTGATCCTCCAGTCATTCAGCACTTCACCTGTGTCCAGCAAAGTATTATATTAATCCACCAGGGCCCCAACAATCTCTGGGTAATTTGCATGGGGTCAAAGAATGCTGGTCCAAGCAGTGACACTCACATCCCATGTATGAATAAATAAAAATACATATGTCCCTTCCTACCTCTGCAAACCCCTCCAGCTGCAGCAATTCGTCCTGGCTTTGTAACACCGTTCGGGCCCTGACCACTCTCTGTAACTCTCTCACCACCTCCAGCACCTTCACCTCTCCCTGTTCGTATCGTGTCAATAAACCCTGACAACGATTCTCCTTCCCATTGCCCTCCTCCTGCGAGCAGACCCATTGCAATCCCTTTAAAACTTACTCTAAAACTCTCTCTCACTTCAGGATTTTTTGTACTTTGTGGTGATCTTCTCAGCCTCATAATCTAATATGATCAATTTTGTCCTGAGTGAGGGACCGGTGGGGATTTCTTGCTGAGTTTTTGTCTGTTTCAGTGGAATGTCCTCTTGTTGAGTATTTTACACTGTTCCTTCAAATGTTTTCCACTGTTCATTTACAGGCACATGTTTCAGTCTGTTTAGCCTGTTTATCTTGGTCAGTTCTCCTCTCAAACTCATGTAATTGGCTATTTTTGTTTCTAGTTGTAGCTTGTCCTTTCTGTGATTCACTTTAAAACTTTACATTTCTTTAAACTGCACTTTATCACAATTTCCCAGAGGATCTCTCCAGGTGACATTACTCATTCACGAAGTTTTATCGCACAACAGTCGCTCTGAGACAGTTACGTCCCTCGCCAGTTGCACAATGTGTTATTCTAAGAAACACTGAAAAAAATTCTCTGAACTCCTCTTCCAAAATCACTGTTGTCAGTGTGATTGTCCCAGCCTTTGCGAATATTGACGTTTCACTCAGTGTTCACCATGCCTGTATTAAACATTCCAATGAATTCCTGTTTATTGCAGTGATGAGCCATGAAATGCTGTTCGGTGGGTGGTCGAAAACTGTTCTGCTGCTTGTGTCCTTGGCAAGTAGGAGCCAGAGTTTACATTCAGACTGACTCTACTTCATGATCTGATGCCAAATGCTTTCTCTGTCATGCCTTTCTTACCCATTATTGTTAGCATCGTCCATTTTGCCTGAATTTGCACAAGGTTGTGAACCATTGAATATTTACATTCCACCTTTTGTTCGCCCTGTAACCACATCTCTCTGGTGTCTAAATCTCTTTTATCTCTGTGTCACAAATCCATCTACCTTGTGCAGAGACTTTGTCCATTAATAAAAAACATAAGTTACTCGTTCCCACAATTTCCTGTCACAAATGGATTTGCTGATCGACAGTTTTAGTTAAACTTTGTCCCATCCTGTTCCTTTCTGTTGTCTTCAGTCACATTCCCACGCTGCTCTGATGCTTCATGTTTTCTCTTTGGATTTGGAAAGCTCCTTTCACCTGAAGCATGTCCCTGCATCCTCTCTGTCAGTTTAAAGCCCTGTCCATAAATCTACCAATGTGATTGGCCAGGACATTGTTCCACTGGAACTGTGCTGGGACCAATCTGAATGGATTTTTTTAAAAAATCAGGTATGGGAAGTGGGTGTCTCTGTCTGACTAGCCTTTATTGCCCATCCCTTGCTGCCCTTGAGCGAAGCAGCTGGCTCGCCCATTTCACAGGGTCATTGAGAAGCAAACACTTTGCTGTGGGGATGTCCTGCAGACCACATGAGAGTGAACTGTTGTCTTTCTCTGTGTTTGGATTTTTATCAATACTTATTTATGGATTGTTAATTCCAATTATTAAAACATATATTCATTTAAAATTCCACATAGTTAGAAGTTAGAAAGAAGAAGGGGGGTGGTCACTTTGTTGGGACTGTATTGTAGACTGTTGTAGACCCAACAGATACCAAAGGAGCAGATGTATAGAGAGATTGCAGATAACTATAGGAATAATAGAGGAGTGCAGGCTGGAGATTTTAATATTCCCTGTATTGACTGGGCCACCTAGAGTATAAAAAGACCTGGACGGAGAGCAATTTTTCAAAGGTGTCCAAGGAAGGTTCCTAAATCAATATGCAGAGGGCCCTACTCTACTCAGGCAGGTGCAACAGTGGACCTCCCCTCAGAAAACGAGGTCGGGCAAGTGACTGAAGTGTCATTCAGAGAGCACTTTGGGTCCAGTGCCCACAACTGTCTTCGTTTTAACATAGTTATGGAAAAAGATCAGCAGCTCCACAGATTGAAGAGGAATACTGGAACAGGGCCAGGTTTGGGGCCATTCTGCAGGATCTGGCCAGCGTCAATGCTGTGAAATTAAAATTGCACAACGCCCAGTTATAATCCAACTCGCTTTGGAAGCGCTGGTGATCACTGTAACAGATGAAAGGCTTAAACTAATTTTTTTTGATATTATGTTCTATGACACTGCCATCCTGTTGCTATAAATTCTGTACCTTAGGATTGTGCTCCACAACCACCTGATGAAGAAGCAGTGCTCTGAAAGCTAGTCCTTTCAAATAAACCGGTTGGACTGGAACCGAGTGTCGGGTGATTTTTAACTTAGTACACCCCCAGTCCGACACCAGCACCTCCACATTATGATTCCAATCGATTGGGTGAGTCCGTTTGAAGGAAAAGGAACAACTGGCAAATGGGAGGCTTTTCAAAGTGTGATTTGAAGAATCCAGGACCAGTCCGCCCCATTGGGATAAAGGGAAAAGCTGTCAGGGTTAGGGATCCTTGGCTGGTGAGGGATAATAAGGCTCTGGTCTTGAAATGAAGACTGCATACATTGGGTTTAAGAATTTCGTATCTATATATTCTTAAAGACACGATCAATCTGTGGAGACCCTACAATCCTCTCAGTCCCTGTAATACTCCCAATCTGCAGAAGTCATTCTAATGCCTGTGACTCTTTCAATACAGTTCCTCCAAGACCCTCTATCTATGTGATATCTTTTCATTGCCAGCACCCACCCTGTCAATGTAAGCTCCTCCAGTGTCTCCATCCATCTACTCATTTCCACAATCTTCTCCAGCTCTTCCATGTGTAAACATCACCCTCCCCTCCAACCCTTCCCACACTGACCAAACTGGAGGAGGTTACTAACGCTCCCTAATCTGTGAAACTGTCTCCAACCAAAATTGCTGTCTTTGTCACTTGGAGAATCTGTCTGACTCCACACCCCCTTTATCTAAATAACCTGCAGCACCTAAGCCTTCCTGTGTCTATAAACATCTTCAGTGATGACTACCCTCCATACGTCTATTTGTTTTTCCAATCTGTACAACCCACTTTATCTCTGTACCCAGCTCCATTCACCTGAAACATTCCTGTCTGTGTAAAACACCCCATCCTACCAACATCCTTATCCCTGTAAACTGCTCCATTCCTCCCAACCTTCCCATCTCCATGTCCTCCTGTCGGCCCGACAGCTCTCCACATTTCTGTAACCTCCTGTAGCTCTATGCTCCTCCCTCCCTGTGAAAGCCCCTCCAGTCCCCACAATTCTCCCAGTCTGGTCATCTGCTCCAGATCAGAGCATTGCTGTCTCTGTTACCTCATACACCTTTAGCAACGCCTCCTATTTGTGTCACTTCATTCAGATCGCATCCTCTCCCGCTTCCCGAAACCTCTTGCTGCCATCATAACCCTTGCTATTTAAAGCATGGAATACCACATTCCAGTACAAGTCCTTCCGCCCTCAATATTGTGCTGACCTTTTATCCTACTCTGAAGATGAAACGAACCTACATACCTTACATTTTACTATCATTGATGTGCGTATCCAAGAGTTGCTTAGATGTCTGTAATGTGTCTGAATCTATTACCATGGCTGGCAGTCTATTCCACGCACCCACTACACTCTGTGTAAATAACATACCAGTCCCATCCATGCCGACAGGATATCCCAACTCAATCTAGTCCTACCTGCCAGCACCTGGCCCATATCCCTCTGATATCTGAGCTAAACCTTCCGCCAATTGCCTTAAACTTATGTCCCCTTGTGATAGCCATTTCGCCATGGGAAGTAGTCTCTAGTTATCCTCTCTATCTATGCCTCTCATTCCCTTGTAAACCTCTATCACGTCACCATTCATTCCTCCTTCGCTGTGATCAGAAAAGCCCTAGCTTCCACAACCTCCCTTCTATGGGCATGCCCTCCCGTCCAGGTAGCATCCTGCTCAATCTCCTCTGCACTGTCTTTAAAGCTTCCACGTCCTCCCTATAATGAAGCGAACAGAACTGTTCACAATATTCGAAGTGTGGTCTAACTGGGGTTCTGGAGAGCTGCAGCAAAATCTCACATCTCTTAAATTCAATCCCCCTGCTAATGAAAGCCAACACACCATCCGCCTTCTTAACAGCCTGTCAACTTGGGTGGGAACCTGAGGGACACAGGATCCCTTTGTTCCTGCACGCTGCTAAGAATCCTGCCTTTAACCACGTAAAGGTTTTCTGCAGAATCCTCCAATCTAAAACTATCCCTATCTTTGCAATTTCCTCCAGTCCCTACAACATTCATAAACTGTGAAACCTCCTCAAGTCCATATATTCCTAATGTCTGCAAAATCCTCCCGTCCTGATGTCCCTCCATATCTCTGTAACCCACACCATCCTCCAGTGCCCTTCTGGGGAACATTGCAGAGGAAGGAGGAGTTGGAGAGTCTGGGCCATGTTACGAGGTATGAAGGACTGCAGAACCTGGAGGATGGTACAAATGTCGGAAGGGACGTGGGACTTGCAGAAGGTTAGAAGTTCCGGGATTCATTGAACCTGCAGGATGGGACAGGGGATGGCTTGTGGAACCTGGAGGATATTATGATTTGAACCACAGGTAATTTTTGATTGGACCATTCAGCCAATCTTACAGTCATAGAGATGTACAGCATAGAAACAGACCCTTCATTCCAACCCAGCCATGGCGGCAGGATATTCCAACCCAATCTAGTCCCACCTGCCAGTACCTGGCCTATCTCCCTCCAAACCCTTTCTATTCATATATCCATCCAAATGCTTCTTAAATGTTGCAATTGTACCATCTGTAAGATTGGCTGAAAGATCCAATCAAAAATTACAGGTGGTTCAAATCATAACATCCTCCAGGTTCCACAACCCATTCATGGTCTCATCCTGTAGATCAGATACCCCAACCCAATGTAGTCCCACCTGCTAGCACCCGGCCCATCTCCCTCTAAACCCTTCCTATTCAGATACCCATCCAGGTGCCTTTTAACTGTTGCAATTGTACTAGCTTCCACAACTTCCTCTGGCACCTCTTCCGTACATACACTATCCTCTACGTGAAAAAGTTGCCCCTTAGTTCTCTTATATATCCTTCTATTCTTACCCTAAACCTCGCCCTATAATTCTGGAAACACATACCCCATGAGAAAGACTTTGTCTATTTACCCTATCCATGCCCCTCTTGATTTTATAAATCTCTATAAGGTCACCCTCAGCCTCCGACACTCCAGGAAAAACAACCATCACCTGTTCAAACTCTCCCTACAGCTCAGCCCTGGCAACATTCTTGTAAATCTTTTCTGAACTCTTTCAAGTTTCATAACATCCTTCCGATATGAAGTAGAATAGAGTTGCATGCAGTATTCCAAAAGTGACCTCACCACTGCCCTGTACAGCCGCAACATGACCTCCCAACTCCTGTACTCAATACTCTGACCAATAAATGAATGTATACCAAGCGCTGCCTTCGCTATCCTAACTACCTGTGACTCTACTGTCAAGGAACTCTGTATTTCATTTGAAAAATTGCATAGACGGGTAGAGTGGCCCGAGGTCTTCTGGGTAATGCTAGTTCAGTCTAAGCTGGTAGGCAGAGCCAGTGAAATATTTGCAGCGCTGTCTGATGAATGGTCGAGAGATAATGCACATGTCAAACAGGCTGTTTTAAGTCCTTATGGATTGCTTATGAAAGGGAAGCCACTACAATTCCCTTTACCGTACCATCGCTATCTGTCAAAGCTCCTTCAGGTCTATATCCTCCGAATTGTTGAAACCTGCTCTTACCTTTGCAACTCCCATTATTTCCTAACATTGTTGTGTCTCTTAAACCACCCCTATCAGTTTAATCTCCTCCACTGCATACAACACTCCTAGTCTGTGTAATCTCTTCACATCCTTCAGTTTCTATATTCCTATGTATTGGTGTGATTGCTTTGTGGCCATTGTATTCTCGTTTATATCTGCAAAAGGCTCCGCTCACTGCAGTACATCCTAGCTCATAAGTGAATCTGGTCTCTTACAAGCTTCTCTACGACTCTCTCCTCCAGTATCTATAAGCTTCCCTATCCCTGTCGTAACTTGCAGCATGTACACCACTCTCTCTCTGACATACCTTCCAGTGCATAAACTCATCTCTCCTTCTAACTTTATCCAGTCTACAACTTCCTCCCTATCCGTGCAACATTATCCAGTCTATATCATCTTCCATGTGTTTGCAACATTCTGCAGTCCAGACCACCCTCCCTTTCCCTGTAATATTCTCCAGTCCATACCATCCTCCCTCTCACTGTGATATTCTCCAGATCCCACACCTGTTGTTAAATGTACGACATCCTGGAATCCTGTGAATGTTTCTACGCCCTGATCAACATAGTCCATGTAACAATCCACAACCCTATACACATCCCTCTCTCTGGAATATCATCAAAGACGCTTTATCTCTCTAACTTCCTCCAAGCAATAAAATGTTTTCTCCTGCGAACATTCTGTAGCAACTGTAACTATGTTTAACCCTGCGACATTGTCGCGCCCTCAAACTTCTCTCCCACTCTGTGGCCTCTATCCATCCCTCAAAGGCCCTCTCTCGGTGACACGTGCCATGCATTTGCAACAAGGCAGATGGAATGACAGCATTAACTGAAGGGAACAGATATGATCGAACTGTTATTGTGGAGGGGTGGCTGCAGAATGACCGTGGCTGGGATGTGATTATTGAGGGGTCGTAGGGATTTAGGCAGGATCAGCAAAAAACCAAACAAGGTCCTGTTTTGTTGTGAAGAAAGAATGCAGTCAGTGCATTAGTGAGAGAGCCAATTTAATCTGGGAATCAAAATATCGAGTCATTTTGAATGGACAGCTTCCAAATAGCAAGGGGGATCTGGAAGATCAAATCACAATCCATGCTCGTTGTTAAGTTGGTTGCAATATTTTCTTGGTGATAGTAGACAGAGGTATGTGGAGTGGTCAATTTCTGATTGGACGTCTGTGGCCAATGCTGTTTCACAAGGATCAGTGCTGCGATGTCTGTGTGTAATTTATATCTGTGATTCAGATGAAAAGGTCAGCAGTTTGAGTGGTAATTTTGCGGACGACATTTGGAAAGGCATGTAATGATTAGGGATAGTTAAGGGAATTGTGGATAGTGAGGAAGAGTGTTAAAGGTTGCAGTAGTATGTAGATCAGCTGGAACGCTGGGCAGAGATGTGGCAAATTGAATTACATCGGGACAGGTGTGAAGTGATGCATTTATGAAGCCAAATGGAAGAGAGTAGTACACTAATTGACTAGTTGGAAACATTGATAAACAGAGAGACATTGGAAGCAAATCCACAGCTCCCTCAAAATAACAACACAACAGGATGTGGTGATAAAGGAGGAGTATGGTAGGTTTCCCTTCATTGGTCACAGTATTGAGTACAGATGTTTGCATGTCATGTTGTGACTGAATGAAACTTCAGTCGGCCATGTTTGGAAGGTTGCTTGTCGTTCTCATCGACACACCATAGGAAGGGTGTGGAGGCTTTGGGGAGCGTGCAACAGAGGGTTGGCAGAATGTTGCCTGGATGAGAATGTGTTTACTGTTAGGAGGTTGGACGCAGTTGGATTGTTTTGCGTGATTATCGGAGACTGAGGGGTGACCTGGTACAGGTATATAGCATTAGGAGAGACGTGAATAGTGTAGATAATTGGAATCCTTCTTCCAATGTAGAAATATCAAATATTAGGGCGCATCGGTTTAAGGTGAGAGTGAGAAGTTTTAAGTGAGATGAATGAGACCAGTTGTCTTTACCGAGAGGGTGGAAGCTGCTCAGGAGGTGGGAGAGGTGGAAATAAGAGCAAAGTTTTGAAGGGCATGTAGACAGAAACATGAACAGGCAGAGAATAGAGGGATATCGCCCATGTGCAGGCAGATGGGATTATTTAGAATAGCATCATTGTCAGCACAGCCATGGTGGGCCGAAGGGCCTATTACTCTGCTGTACTGTTCTAGTTTCTAACTTCACGGCATCTACCCTATCAAAGCCCCTCAGAGTCCTGGATGTTTCATTCAATTTCTTTCCCATTCTTCAAAATCCCATTCGGTTCAAGGGCAATCTACTCCACCTCTTCACATTGGAAAATCCCCCATCTCCAGAATCAGCCGAGTGAACCTTCCCTGGCCTGCCTCCAACACAAGAATGTCTTTCCTTAGGGCACACATACTATTCATTATAATCTAGGTGTGGTCTGACTTGTACCTTGCATCGTTTTAGCAAGACCCCCCTATTTTTAGACTCCATTCCCTTTGTAATAAATGACAACATTTGATTTGCCTTCTCTATGACCTGCTGATCCTGTAAGCTACCTGTTTCAGATTGATACACAACGATTCCCAAAATCCTTTGTGCAGTCAGTCTGAAACCAAACCTTGTTAGTCTGACAGTAAGTCGGGAACGTGCTGGAATGTGTTTAAAAGGATATGACAATAATTGATAACTGGATGTTTAGAAACAAAGGGAGCTGTATGATTTTATAAAAGTGGAATATTTTTAAATCTTTTGGATTCTATATTTTGGTGTGACCATAAATGCAGAATAGATAAGGTTGGGGGAGGCTAGTTGCGGTAGAGGGATATTTGAAATTTCAGAAGCATTTTGACAAGTTTTCACAGGGGCAAATCTTAGCTCGTGAGAGAATAGGGCCCCTGAAAGGTCAATGAGGCTGTCTGTGTGGAATCACTGCTGATGGGTGAGATACTGAACACATATTTTGTTTTTGGATTTACTGTGGTGAAAGACATGGAAGCTCGGAAACTTGGGAAAATACATAGTGATGTCTTGAAAAGAGTGCACATTGGAGAACAGGAGGTGCTGGATGTCTTAAAATGCAATAAGTTAGATAAAACCTTGGGACATGGTCAGATGTATCCCAGCGCCTTGTGAGAAGCGAGGGAAGAAATTACAGGGCCCCTTCCAGAGATATTTGTTGCATCGACAGCTACTACGGACCAGTGAGACTGATGGCAGGGTGATAAGGTGTTGGACGAGATTCTGAGAGAAACGATCATCGTGCATTTGGAAAGGTAAGGACAGATTAATGATCATCAGCATGGCTTTGTGCACGGGGAATCATGCCTCAAACCTGAGTGTGGAGGTAGACAAGTGAGACGTCAAAGCAGAGCAGTACACGATGTCCACATGAAGGTTATCAAGGCCTTTGACAAGGTTCTGCATGGCAGACTGGATCGTAAGTTTAGATCACACATAACCAGGGAGCGCTCACTAATTGGATACAAAACAGGATTGACGGTAGGAGACAGAGCATGTTCATAGAGGGTTGCCACTCAAACTGCAGGCCTGTGACCAACGGTGTACTATAGGGTTCGGTGCTAGGTCACTGTTGTGCATCATTTGTATAAACAGTTTGGCTGATAGTACAGGAGTCATGGTTAGCAAGTTTGTGAGTGAGACTGAAATTGGTGATAATGTGGACAGTGAAGAGGGTTATCGAAGAGTACAATGGGATCAACACTACTGCTGGACCAGTGAGGTTAGGAATAACAGGTGGAGAAATCCAAGAAGTTGTATTGTGGTAAAGCAGACCAGGCTGGACTTGTACAATTAATGTTTGGGCCCTGGGTACTGTTGTCAATCAGTGACCCAGGGACGCAGGTACACAGTTTTTTGAAAGTAGCGTCACAGGTAGACAGGCTGGTGAAGCAGGTGTTTGGGAGGGTTACCCTTCATTGGGCAGAGCATTGAGAGTAGGAGTTGGGATGTCATGGTGTATCTGTACAGGACATTAGTGAGGCCTCTGTATAAACATTGTTGATTATCTGGTAAAAATCAACTTGTTCACGTATGTCCTTTAGTGAGGGATATCTGACATTCTTACCTGGTCTGGCTCACATGTGACTCCAGTCACACAGCAATATGGCTGACTCTGAGCTGCCTCTGGGCAATTAGCAGGAGGGCAATGTATGCTGGTCCAACCGGTGACATCCTCATGCCGTGAATGAATCAATGAAAAAATACATATGTCTATCCCTACCTTTGCAAACAGCTCTAGCTACAGCAATCCGTACTGGCTTTGTAATGTTGTTCAGGCCTTTGCCCCTCTCTGTAACACTCTCACCACCTCCAACACCTTCAATCCTCCCTGTTCCACTACTCTGATTAAACACTGACAATGTTTCCTCTTCCTACTGCACTCCTCCACATTTCTAAATGTTAGTTACTTCAGAATTGATCGGTTCTTTTTCATCTCTTAATCAAATCGGCCAAGACCGTCTGAAGTGGGGAAAGAGCATTGGGAAGGTGTTGAGCACCTCGAGACTTTCTGTGGGGAAAACGGGAATCCAGGAGAAAACAGCACAAGGAGCGCGCTGTCACACCTCCACCCCACCCACCCCCTTTCCATGTCCACCTTCTGCCTCAAGTGTAACAGAGTCTGTGGAAGGCCACATCGGTCTGCACAGCCAACTCCAGACTCCCCCATCCCCACTGAGAGTGGGAGAGAGTCAGCCTCATCTGTGAGCCACTGCCAAAGAGATGATGAGATCGGAAGGTTGAATCCCCTCACAATTATCCCAGTGTGTTTGTTACAAATTCAAATAATTCCCTGTTAATGCACTGTCTAATAATGTGCTATCACTCAGTATCTCTCCATCTGGTATCCCTCGCTGTGTGGGTCTATTTACTGCCTCTGTCAGCATTTCTCCCTCTTACAGATGGTCTGAGATCCTGAGTCAACAGAATTGTCCATTCCAGAGAGATGCAGCAGCACAGGCAAGGGATGGAGAATGGGATTATCGAGATCTCTGCTGCACTCAGCGCCACTCTGCATGTGTTCTCCTCATTGCATCAGTCTAATTTCCCATTCTGTCTATTTCTGTCTCATGCAGGTCATCAGGATGTTCCTAACTCCTGTCTCATCCATCACCTCATTGAAACTGGTTGGTCAGCCAGAGAGAGATGGAGAAGGAGATCTGGTACCTTCAGTAATTCCTGCAGTTGTTAAGATCGCTCACAGTAAACAGCACAGGGTGGAGGTAGTAGACTTCTATATTCAGACTTGGAAGACCGGACATAGATACAGAGCTGGGTAAGGAACAACAACATTCTAGGCTTCATTCCCACCATCTTGTGAGGGTCCTGCTTTAATCTCTTCTGTACTGGTCCTCAATGCGACAGCACAGGGGATCGCAGGCATCAATCCTGGCCTATGCTGTTTTAGTGATCTCTGTAATATTCTCCAGTCCCGATAATGCTTCCTCTGTTTGGAATCTCCTCTATGCCGCATCATTCTATGTGTCTTTGTCTCTGTCTCTGTCAGGTTCTCCAGTCCCTAACACCCTAATCCCTAACCTTCTGCAGTAGATACTAAATTCCTTCATCCCTGTAAACCCTAACAGGCCTGTCTATCCCTGTAAGCTTCTCCCACCAATACCACCCTCCATGTATTTGTCTTTAACCACCCCATCGGTACCTACCTATGTAACCTTCTCCAGCTCCTACAACCCTTCCTTAGCTGTGAAAAATTTGTAATCTCCTTATCCTTCTCCAATTCTTTGATCTTTATCTTGTTAAATTTCACCCTCATTCCCGACACCATACCCCTCCCGACCATAGGAACCTCTTTCAGTTTGTGCAACGCTCCCCATTTGTGTAACTGTCTCCAACCCAGTAACCTGGCATTCTCCATTGCCTTCCTATCTATGTAGCCTCCAGAGCCCAGAAGCCTTCTTATATCTGTAAATGTCTTCAGTCAAGACAACCTTCCATATCTCTGTTAGTATACACAATAATCTCCGAGATGAAACAGCCCCCTGTCTGTGCTTCTCAGTCTGCCTGCCTCTTCCTATCTCCATCCCTATCTCCAGAATCTAATCCAGCTCCCTCGATCTCTGTAAATTCCTTCAATCCCCAAATCCCTTTGTCCCACTGACATTCTTGAACAGATGTAACTCTGTATAACTCTTAACATGCTTGAGCCCCCGTAAGCCTCCCTATCTCTGTAAACTCTACTCTTCTGTTCAACCCCCCACTATTGAGGAATGACTCCCTGTATTCGCCATAAGGAAGATGGAATGACAGTGAACAGATATGATGGAACTGTCATTCTGGAAATGAAGCTGCAGAATGACCATCGCTGGGAAGTGAATACTGAAGGGTTGTTGGGATAGAGTCATAGAGTCTGAGAGATGCGCAGCATGGAAACCGACCCTTCGGTCCAACCCATCCACGCTGTGCAGCTATCCCAACCCAATCTAGTCCCAATAGGCAGACTAGGCAAAAAGCCAACACGTTATGAAGGAAGCATGAGGTTAATGCATTAATGAGACAGTCATGTAGATCTGAATATGAAAAGTAGAGCTGAGAATAAGCAAGTAGCAGCAAACTCTATCAGGAATTCTTTTGTAGGCTCCAAACAGTGATGGGAATGTCAATATAGTGACAGTCGGGACACTGAATGTACTTATGGCAAGGGCAATACAGTAACTGTGTGTGACAGTGGTCTCCATGCCGACTGATACAGCAACGAGCCTGTTGGATTGAATTTGTTGGTGTGAATATAAATGGCAGAATTGTAAGGGTGTACGAGGGGTGTACTGGTATAGGGGATATGGTGTATTTGAATTATCAGAAGCCTTTATGAAAGTTTCAATAAGGGCGAAAGAGTAACTTGGGAGAGAATAGGGCCCCTTAAAGATCAATAATGTCACCCATGTGTGGAACCAGAGGAGATGGGTGAGATATTAGACAAAATAGTGTTGTCAGTATTTACTGTGGAGAAAGACATGGAAGCTCGGGAACGTGGGGAAATAAATAGTGATGTCTTGGAAAGAATCCTCAACAGAGAAGAGAAAGTGCTGGAATCTTAAAACAAATAAAGGTAGATCAGTCCTCAGTAGCTCATTAGGTCGATCCTAGAATATTGTGGGAAGCTAGGGAAGAGATTGCAGTATCCCTTACAGAGATATGTATATTATCAACAGGCACAGATAGATGTTGGAAGTCTGGAGGTTGGCTAACGCTGTCCCATCACTGAAGGACTGCAGGGAAAAGCCAGGAAATTACAGCTCAGTGAGCCCAGTGATGGGGAAGTTGTTGGAGGAGATTCTGAGGGAAAGGACCTCCTTACATTTACAAAGGCAAGGGCTGATTCGAGATGGTCAGCATGGCTTTGTGAGTGGAAAACCACGTTTCCCAAACAGGATTGACTCTTCGAGGAGGTGGCCAAAGATAGATGAAGGCAGAGCAGTCAACGTTGTCTACATGGACTTTAGCATCTAATCAAGAGGAAGAAGGAAGCTTACTTAAGGTCGAGGAAGCAAGGATCAGACAGGGTTCCAGAGAGTTACATTGGATGGCACGGTGTCTCAGTGGTTAGCACTGCTACCTCATAGCACCACGGACTCCATTTCGATTACAGCCTTAGGCGACTGTCTGTGGGGAGTTTGCGCATTCTCCCTGTGGGTTTCCTCCAGGTGCTCCGGTTTCCCCCCCACAGCCCAAAGATGTGCCAGTTTGGTGGCTTAGCCTTGCTAAATTACCCATAGTGTTTAGGGATGGGTAGGTCTGGTGCATTAGTCAGTGCAAATGGAGAGTAATAGGGTGGGGGAATGGGGCTGGGTTGGATATTGTTTGGAGGGTTGATATGGAGGTGTTGGGCCAAATGGCCCGTTTCCACACAGTAGGGATTCTCTGAAGGTACCAGGAAAGAACCAAGAGATGGACTTAGGGCAACTAGAAGGGTGCATGAAAAAGCATTGTTGGGAAGGATTAAGGAAAACCGTGAGGCATTCTCCATTTATGCGAGGAACAAGAGCAAGGCCAGAGTGAGGATAGGGCCGGTCAGGGATAGTGAAAGGAACTTGTGCCTGGAGTCACAGGAGGTAGGGGAGGTCCTTAATGAATACTATGCCTCAGTATTCACTGCTGAGAAGGGTCTTGTCGTTTGTGAGGACAGCGTGAAACAGGCTAATGTACGTGAACAGGTGGATGTTAAGAAGGAGGATGTGCTGAGAATTTTGTAAAAGATAAGGACAGATAAGTCGCTGAACCAGACTGGATGCGTCGAAAGTTACTACAGGAACCGAGGGAGTGGATTACTGAGCACCTGGTGATGACCTTTGCAGCCTCACTGTCCACTGGAGTCAGACCAGATGATTGGAGGCAGGAAAATATTATTCCCTTGTTCAGGAAAGGGAATATCCTGGGAATTGCACACCTGTCAGTCTTATGTCTGTGGTATGCAGATTATTGGAGAGGTCTCTGGGAGACAGGATTTATTATTCCTTGGAAAACCATAGTTTGATTAGAGATAGTCAGTATGGATTTGTAAGGGGCAGGACATGCCTTACAAGTCTTATTGAATCTTTAGAGAATGTGACAAAACATCTTTATGGCTCATTCAGAAAGTATAGAGGCATGGGGTACAGGGTAACCTGTCTGTCTGGATACAGGATTACTGGCCCACAGAAGACAGAGGGTGATGATAGATGGAAAGCATTCATCCTGGTGCTCAGTGACCAGTGGTTTTCTGCAGGGAGAGGTTACAGGACCTCTGCTGTTTGTGAGTTTAGGAATGACTTGGACGTGTGATTAAAAGAGGGGTTAGTAAGTTTCCCAATGACACAAAGGTTGGTGGAGTGGTTGATCGTGTGGAGGGCTGTTGTAGGTTGCAACAGAACATTGACAGGATGCAGAGTTGGACTGAGAAATGGCAGATGGAGTTCAATCTGGGAAAAGTGTGAAGTCATTCATTTTGAAGATTGAATTTGAATGCAGAATACAGAGTTAAAGGCAGGATCTTTAGCAGTGTGGAGGAAAGAGGGATCTTGGGTTCCAAGTCCATACATCTCTCAAAGTAGCCACCCAAGCTGATTGGCTTGTTAAGAAGCAATATATTGTGTGGGATTTCATTAGTTTGGGGATTGAGTTTTAAAGCTGTGAGGTTATGCTGCAGCCCTATAGAGACCTAGTTCGACCCCACTTGGAATATTGTGTTCAGATTTGGTCCCTTCATTGCAGGAAGGATGTGGAAGTTTTAGAGAGGGTGAAGAGGAGATTTACCAGGTTGCTGCCTGTACTGGAGGGCATGTCTTATGAAGAAAGGTTGAGGGAGCGAAGGCTTTTCTCATTGGAGTGAAGAAGGATGAGGGGTGACTTGGTAGAGGTGAACAAGGTGATGAGAGTCATAGATAGAGTCAATAGAGAGAGATTTTTTTAACCCTCATATAAATAGTCATTACAAGGGGGTATAATTTTCGGGTGATTAGTTGATGGTTAAGGGGAGAATTCAGATGTAGGTTCGTTACATACAGAGTGGTGGCTGAGTGGAATGCACTGCCAGCGGTGGCGATAAATTAGATGCATTAGGGACATTTAATATACTTCTGGATAGGCACATGGATGATAATAAAATGAAGGGTATGGAAGTTAGAGTCGTAGAGATGTACAACATGGAAACAGTTCAGTCCAACCTGTCCATGCTGACCAGACATCCCAACCCAATCTAGTCCCACCTGCCAGCACCCGGTCCATATCCCTCCAAACCCCTACTATTCATATACCCATCCAAATACCTCTTAAATGTTGCAATTATACCAGTCTCCACCACTTCCTCTGGCAACTCATTCCATACACATACCACCCTCTGCATGAAAAAGTTTCCCCTTAGTTTTTTTTATATCTTTCCCCTTTCATCCATAACCTATGCCCTCTAGTTCTGGACACTCCAAACCCAGGGAAAAGACTTTGTCTTTTTTTCCCTATCCATGTCCCTCATAATTTTGTAAACCTCTATAATGTCACCCCTTCGTCTCCGACGCTCCAAGGAAAACAGCCCAAGTCTGTTCAGCCTCTCCCTATTGCTCAAATCCTCCAGCCCTGGCAACTTCCTTGTAAATCTTTTCTGAATCGTTTCAAGTTTCCCAACATCTTTCCGATAGTAAGGAAACCAAAATTGCACGCAGTATTACAACAGTGGCCTATCCAATGTGTTGTACTGTCGCAACATGACCTCTCAACTCCTGTACTCAATACTCTGACTAATAAAGGAAAGCATACCAAACGCCTTCTTCACTATCCTATCTACCTGCGACTCCACTTTCAAGGAGCTATGAACCTGCACCTCAAGGTCTCTTGGTTCAGCAACACTCCCTAGGACCTTACCATTAAGTGTATAAGTCCTGTTAAGATTTGCTTTCCCAAAGTGCAGCACCTCGCATTTACCTGAACTAAACTCTATATGCCACTTTTATTTTTGATCTTATGGTCGGATAAAAGATTGGCATGTCATCATGGCCGAAGGGTCTTGTTCTGTACTGTTCTGTGTTCTACATGTCGGATGGTAAGCTGGGTAATTAGCTCAGATGAATGTAAAACGTTATAGCGTTCAGGAGGAGTTAGTCAACTGGACAGAAAATTGGGCTTGATGGTTGTAGACAGAGGGTTGTGGGAGAGCTGTTGTTTTTCTGACTAGAGGCATGTGACCAGCGGTGGAGTGGTTCCACTGTTGTTTGTCATTTGGATAAATGGTTTGGATGGGAATATTGTTAAGTAAGTTAAATAAGTTTTTTGGGTGACACAGAAATTGGTGGTAAACAGGACAGTGATGAAGGTTATCTGTGATACAACAGGATGGACAGTACTGCTGAGATAGTGAGCTGAAGAATAGCTGATGGAGTTTAATTAGATAAACGTGAAGTGTTCCATTTTGGTGAAACAAACCAGGGTGGGACCTGTACAGTTAATGTTCGGGCCCTGGGTAGTGTTGTCAGTCAGTGACCCAGGGATGCAGGTACACAGTTCTTTGAAAGTGGTGTCACAGGTAGACAGGCTGGTGAAGCAGGCGTTTGGGGTGGTTACCTCCATTGGGGAGAGCATTGAGCATAGGATTTGGGATGTCATGTTGTATCTGTACAAGACATTGGTCAGGTCACAATAAAAGCGTTGTTGATCAGTGGGAAGAACACATCTGGTTCACTGACCTCCTTTTGTGTAGACCATCTGACATTTTAAACTGGCCTGACTAACATGTCATTCCAGACCCATTGCAATATGACTAACTCTGAGCTGTCCTCTGGGTAATTAACAGTGACTCCCACATCCCATGAATGAATAAATAAAAATACATATGTCCCTCTCTACCTCTACAAACCCCTCCAGCTGCAGCAAACTGTACTGGCTTTATAACATCGTTCAGGCCCTGACCACTCTCTGTAACACTCTTACCACCTCCGGCACCTTCACCTCTCCCTGTTCCATTTGTGACATTGAACCCTGACACTGATTCCCTTTCCCACTGCTCAACTCCTGCTGGCAGACCCTTTGCAATCCCTTTAACTCTTACTCCTAAAACACTCTCTCACTTCAGGATTTTAAGTACTTTTTGGTGATCTTCTAAGCCTCATAATCTAATATGATACATTTTGTCCTAAGTGAGGCGCCAGTGGGAATTTCTTGCTGAGGTTTTGTCTGTTTCAGTGTAATGTTCTTTTGTTGAGTGATTTACACTGTCCTTTCAAATGTTTTCCACTGTCCATTTACAGGCACATATTTCAATCTGTTTAGCCTATTTACCTTGGTCAGTTCTCCTCTCAAACCCATGTCACTGGCTGTTTTTGTTTCGAGTTGTAGCATGTCCTTCTGTGATTCACTTTAAAACTTTATATTACTTTAAACTGAACTTTATCACAATTTCCCTGAGTATCTCTCCAGGTGACATTACTCATTCAATAAGTTACATCACACAACGATCGCTCTGAGATAGTTATGTCCCTAGCCAGTTGCACAATTTATTATTCAAAGAAACACTGAAAAAAAAATTATCTGAACTAATCTTCCAATATCACTGTTGTTAGTGTGACTGTCCCAGATTATGGGAATATTGAAGTTTCCCAAAATTATCACAAAGTGTTTGTTAAAAAATTCCAATGAGTTCCTGTGTAATGCAGTGATGAGAAATGGAATGCTGTTCGATGGCGTAAAACTGTTCTGCTGTTTGTGTCCTTGGCAAGTAGTAGCCAGAATTTACATTCAGACTGACTCTACTTCATGATCTGAGGTCAAATGATTTCTCTGTACTGCCTTTGTTATCCATTATTGTTAGCGTTACCCATTTTCCTGGGTTTCCACAAGGTTGTGATCCATTGAATATTTATGTCCACCTTTTGTTCGCCCTGTAACCACGTCTCTCTGGTGTCTAAATTTCTTTTATCTCTGTGTCACAAATCAATCTACCATATTGAAGAGAGTTAAAAATCACACATCAGGTTATAGTCCAACAGGTTTAATTGAAAGCTTTCAGAACAACGCTCCTTCATCAGGTGAGAGTGGAGGGCTCGATCGTAACACAGATTTATAGCAAAAATTTACAGTGTGATGCAACTGACATTATACATTGAAAAATTGATTGTCTGTTAAGCCTTTCATTGTTTAGAATACAGTGACAGTTTCACTTCTTTCATGGGTAAATCACAAAACATTTTTTTAAAGTTGCATTCTCGGGTTAGCTGTTAACAATGGTGATAGCTAGACAATATGTTGAAGGTGTTAGCCCCCTGTGTTCTCTGTCTATGCCCTGATATTTAGATTGATTCTAATCTAAAAAGTGAGATAAGAGTTTGACATAAATTCATGCAGTTTTTGAGCTCAGAGTTCTCCATGAATGCATGCAGTTTTTGAGCAAAGTACAATGTAATTCTGCAAGTACAAATTCACCCCACAAAATATGTGTGTCTGTGGGTCTTTGTCTGTCTGTGTGTGTCTGTCTGGGTGGGGGCTGTGAGTGTGAGAAAGTGTGTGTGTAGGAAGTGCAGAGTGTCTTAAGTCTGTGAGTGTGGGAGTGTGTGTGGGTGTCTGTGTACCCGTCTGTGTGTACCTGTCTCCGTGTGTATGTGAGTGTGTGTGTGTGTGTGTGTGTGTAGGAATATCTGTGTGTGTCTCGTGCAATCGTGATCACCTGTAATGTGACATGAACCCAAGGTCCTGATTGAGGCCCTCCCTATGGGTACCGAACTTAGCTATCAGCCTCTGCTCAGCCACTTTCCTGTGCTGCCTGTCCCGAAGTCCACCTTGGAGGATGGTCACCCGAAAGTCCGAGACTGAATGTCCTGGACCACTGAAGTGTTTCCCAACTGGGAGGGAACCCTCCTGTCTGTTGATCGTTGTGCGGTGCCCATTCATCCATTGTCGGAGCCTTTGTTTGGTTTCCCCAATGTACCATGCTTCCGGGCATTTTTGCCTGCAATGTATAAGATAGACAATGTTGGCTGAGTCACATGAGTACCTGCCATGTCCAAGGTGGGAGGTGTTCCCACACGTAATAGTGGTATCTATATCCACAATCTGACACGTTTTGCAGTGTCCACCGTAACAGGGTTGTATGGAGTTGTCCTGAGGGCCATCCGCTTTATCCTCGATTACAACGTCTTCACTGTCCACTATGCCACCCTCCAGCCTTTCCAGCACATCACACATGGCTATCAATGGGACAAATATCTTTGCTCGGGGCTCCACGATGTTCTGTGATGCACTTAATCAGGTCCTGGGTTTTTCCATAGCTTTGTGTTTTAAAACCTTCTATAACATGCACTCTTTTCAAGTCATAGAGATGTAGAGCATGGAAACAGACCCTTTGGTCCAACTCGTTGATGCTGACCAGAAGATGTAAATAAATCCATCCCATTTACCAGCATTTGGCCCATGTACTTCTAAACCGTTATTATTCATATACCCATCCAAATATCTCTTAAATGTTGTCATAGTATCAGTATCTGCTACTTTCTCTCTCAGCTCTGTGTGTATAAAAAAGCTGTCCCTTCAGTGCCGTTTAAACCTTTCCCCTTTAACCTTAAACCTATGCCCTCCAGTTTTGGACTCTCCAAACCCTGGGAAAATACCTTGAATGTTTGCCAAATCCATACCCCTCATGTTTATATAAACCTCTGTCAGGTCACCACTCAGTCTCCGATGCTCCAGGGAAAATAACCCCAGCTTATTCAGCAACAACCCTGGGAACATCTTGTAAATCTTTTCTGAACACTTTCAAATTTCACACCATCCTTCCTATAGCAGGGAGACTGGAATTACAGAGAACTCCAAATGTGGTCTAATGTATTACTCTTGTTCCCTGAGTTCCCCAGTCTTTGTCCACAGTAAGTTCTGGAGGGAAAAATGTGTTTAAGGTCTTACCCATATCCTGCTGTTCCACACATCAGTGGTCTCATTGATCTTTAAGAGACAGCATTTTGTCTCGAGTTACTCTTTTACTCAATATATTTATACAATCACTTTTGGATTCTCCTTATCATTCTCTGCATGTACACTTTCTGCAATCCTGATTTCTACCCAAAGTGTATTCCTAAAGTCCCTGTGATCCTCAGGGATTCCCTTGATCCAGCTGGCTATACCTGACACGTGCCCCCTTTTCCTTGACCAGACCCTCAGTAGACAGCCAGTGTTTCCGAATGCTGTCAGCATTGACCTGCACACAAACAGGTGGTGATTGCTCAATTTATCTCACTTTTAAAATATTCCTCACTTGCCAGACTTCCCTTTCCCTGCAAATAGACTCCCCAATCACCTTTTGAGAGTTCCTGGCTAATATTCCTGGCCCCATTGTATAACTTGAACCTGTGGACCAGCCCTGTCCTTTTCCATCGCTATTTCCAAGCTAATAGACTTGAGTCACTTTGGCAAAATGCTTTCCCACTCACACCTCAGTCCCTTTCCCTACCTTAATTCCCAAGGGGAGGTCAGGTTTTGCCCCTTTCTCTTTTCAGGCCATTTACATATTGATTGGGAGTTTTCTGGAACACAATTACCAAATTCCTCCCTTGCAAACACTGAACACTGGCCGTTCCAGTCTAGGTTTGGAAAGTTTAAAAACCCCAACCATAACAGACCTATTATTATGATTGATATTTGAGATCTCTTGATATATTTGTTCCTCAGTCTGCCACTGATTATTCGGGGTCAGGAGGACAAGCGTGTCAGAGTGATGATCCATTCTTATTTCTCAGTTCCACTAACATAGCGTCGCTGGGTGATCCCACAGGAATATCCTCTCTAGGTACTGATGTAATGATTCATGCAATGAAAACCCCCCACCACACGTCCTGTCTTGCCTCCCCTTCGATGCTTCCTGTAGCATCTCTACCTTGAAACAATGAACTGCCAGTCCTGTCCGTCCCTCAGCTGTGTTTCTGTAATAACGATAATATCCCAGTCCCATGTTCAAATCCATGCCCTGAGTTCATCTTCCTTAACTGTCAGGCCCCTTGCATTGAAATAAATGCAGTTTAATCATCAGTTCCCCCTCCCCCATTTCCTGCTATGTTCTCGCCTGCCTTTTCTGCTGAAATTGCTGTCTTTAACTTGTGTACCAAGCTCAATCTTCTTTCTGGCCTTATGACTGTTTAAGGTCCAACACCCTACCAGATTAGATTATATCCTCTCAAGCAGCTCTAACAATTCGCCCCATCAGGATGTGGGTCCCCCTCCTGCTCCCAGTTCAGGTGCCTTCCCCACCCTGTCAACCTGTGCTGACACCTTCAGACATCCAGGGACTTGCCCACCAAGGTCCCGGTGTTACTCAGTTCTCCAGGAGGACCTACCCTTCATGATGTATATCCTTCGCTTATGAGACTTCCCACAGTGCATTACCTCACAGTGATCAGAAGTAAACTCCATCTGCCATTACTCAGTGTGTGTACAACTCTGAGTATGACGAACTTCATCCAGTCTCCCCAACTGCCCCTACCTCTAATTGTCGAGAGAATGCACAACCCTCCCTATTGCGTTAACCTCCTCCAGTCCCTCTCATGGACACCATCTATGTAAGCTTCTCCTGTTCCTGACTATATTTTCCTCCTGTTCTAATAAACCCTTGTGAACTTTGTGACCTAGTCCAATCTCTGCAGTGCTCTGTATAATCAGCCTCACTGTACCTGGAACCTGGCTTCAATTCCAGCCTTGGCCGACTCTCTGTGTGGACTTTGCATGTGCTCCCCCCGACTGTGTGGGTTTCTTCTGGGTGCTCTGGTTTCCTACCATAGTCCAACATTTGCACGATACATGGTTGGCCGTCATAAATTGACTGTAGTATTCAGGCAAGTGTGGTTTAAGTGAGTTCACCATGAGGAATGCAGGGTTTATTGGACAGGGAGAGGGATGGCTCTGGTTGGGATACTCTTTAGAGGGGTTGGTGTGGACTTGTTGGGCCGAATGGCCTATTTCCAGACTGTGGAGATTCTATTCAGTTTATTGTCCAGTCCTGTCAACCATCCCTGTCTCTTGAACCTTGCCTCATCCCCAATACTCGAGGGGAAAGTGAGGACTGCAGATGCTGGAGATCAGAGCTGAAAATCATTTCCTGAAGAAAGGCTGATACCCGAAACGTCGATTCTCCTGTTCCTTGGATGCTGCCTGACCTGCTGCGCTTTTCCAGCAACACATTTTCAGCTCATCCCCAATACTCTCCTTATATGTCTAATCTCCAACAGTTTCTAAAACATTCCTTGCTGATGTAAGCTTCTCCAGTCCTTACCATGTTCGCTATGACTGTCATCTCTTCCTGCTTTTAGAACCCTACCTATAACTGTTGCCATTTGTTACAGCACTCCCAATCACTGTTCCATCCTGAAAACCCAAAAACCTTTATATCTCTGTAAACTCATCTGGACTGTCTATACTTCCTTTTGACAATCCCGTTCTGAGACTTTCTCTATATCAAAAAAGTCATTAAGTGTAGGTAACCCTTAGTATTGTAACCTCCCTCCAGTCTTACAGCACTGAGGATCTGGAGAAGCTCTTTTCAAACCGACAGCCATCTCTGTGTCTGTAATCTCCTCCACTCCCCATAATACATTCTCTCTGAGCTCCTCTGTAGTCCACTAAACACTCCCTAACACTGTCTGTATCAGTGTAACCTTCTCCAAAAACACAACCTTCCCTATCTGTGTAAATCCCTACACCAGTCCCTATCCCTCTAAGCTCCGTCTAACAATACAACCCTCCATGTTTGTGTATTCACCTTCAGTCCCTACTCACCTCCCTATCTGTGTAACCTTCTCCATGCATTTTTTTGCTACAGTCTCTTCAACTGCCCTTTTCAGTGTAATATCTTCCAGTCCCGAAAACTCCCCTCTCTTTAACTTTCTCAGGCCACACATCCCTCACTATCTGTGACCTACTCCTGTCTGAGAACCCTACCTCTGTGAACTGCTCCAACTCTTCAACTCTCCATAAGCTCCTGCAGCTCTTCCAGCCCTCCCTATTGACCAAACCTCTTCCAGTCCCTAAAACGTCATCAGTCTGTGGAGACCCTATCACCATCTCTCTCTGTGTTATCCTCTCAGGTCTCTGCAACACTCCCGACCTGTAGATCCCACTCCAATGCCTGTGCCCCTCCCAGTCCTGTTCCTCAAGACTCAGTAACAATGTAACATCCTCCCATCACTATCACCCACCCCGTCAATGTAAGCTCCTCCTGTATCTCCAAACATTTACTCATCTCCATAATCTTCTCCAGCTCTTACCCCCATCTGTGTAAACATCACTCTCCACTCGAACCCTCCCTACCGCAGGAACTTCCTTCTGTTTGTGCTGTGCTCCCTTGTCTGTGAAACTGTCGCCAACCAAACTTGCTACCCAATCTCTCAAAAAAGAATCCAGATTCCACAGACTCCATGTCTAAATAACCCCCAGAACCTAAGCCTTCCTATATCTATAAACATCTTCAGTCACGATGACCCTCCATATCTCTGTGTGTTCCGCCAGATGATACAAACCTCTTTATCTCTGTAATCTGCTCAGCTCCCTAAAACAGTCCCTGTCTGTGTAATCCAGCCCTGGCCTGCAAACATCCTTATCCCTGTAAACTTCTCTATCCCCCCCCAACATTCCCATCTCCATGAGCCCGTCAGCCCTCCAGCTCTCCACATTTCTGTAACCTCCTGTGGGTCTATGGTCCTCCCTCCCTGTGAAACCACCTCCAGTCCCCACATCCCTCCCAGTCTGGGTCCTCTGCTCCAGATCAGACCATTGCTGTCTCTGTAAACACCTCCACTCCTGACAATTCTTCCCATTTGTGTAACCTCGTTCAGACCCCATACTCTCCAGCTTCCTGAATCCTCTTCCTGCCATTGCAACCAAAACCATGTTTATGTAACAATCTCCAGTGCTTAACCTCCCCGACTCAGTAACCTCTTAAGGAAACACATAAACTGTGAAACCTCTCATTTCCCTACAATCCTCCCTCCCTCCCTCCTGAAATGCCTTCGTCACCATGAAACCTCACAATTACTGAAGCCTCCTTTTGGCGCTGCAACCCTCCTAATGTCTGCAAAATCCTCCTGTCCTGATATCCCTCCCTGACTCTGTAACCCCCACCACCCTCCAGTGCCCTTCTGGGGAACAAGGCAGAGGCGAGAAGATTTGTAGCGTCTGGACCATATTACGGAGGTAGAATTCTGGGAATTACAGATTTAGTCTAATGTTTGTGGTGTGCAGATTATTGGCGAGGACTCTAAAGAAAGGATTTTTGACTACTTGGAAAGCCATAGTTAAATTAGAGACAGCATGGGTTTGTGAGGGGCAGGTCATGCCTCACAAACCTTATTGAGTTCTTTGAGGATATGACAGAATACGTTGATGGCTCATTCAGAAAAGAAGGATGATTGGGATGCAGGAAAATCTGTCTGTCTGGATACAGGATTAGATGGCTCAGAGAAGACAGTGTGGCAGCAGATTGGCAGTATTGAGCCTGGAGCTCAGTGACCAGTGGGGTTCTGTAACAATCAACTCTGGGACTCTGCTCTCTGTGATTTTTATAAATGACTTGGATGTGGATGTTGGAGAGTGGGTTAGTAAGTTTGCCAATAACATGAAGGTTGGTGGAGTGGTGGGGAATGTGGAGGGCTGTTGGAGGTTGCAATGGGATATTGACAGGACACAGAGCTGGGCTGGAAGTGGCAGATGGAGTTCAATCTGGAAAAGTGTGAAGTGATTCATTCTGGAAGGTCGATTCTGAATATAGAAGACAGCGAAATACTTGGCATTGTGGAGGAACAGAGAGATCATGGCGTCCATGTCCATAGATCCCCCAAAGCTGCCACGCACGTTGGTAGGGTTGGTAAAAAGGCATTTGTTGTGTTGGCTTTCCTTAGCAAGGGGATTGATTTCAAGAGCCGTTGGGTTTTACTGCATCTTTATAGTGACCTGGTGAGACCACACTTGGAATATTGTGTTCAGTTCTCGTCCCATCTTTACAGGAAGGATGTGCAAGTTTTAGAGAGTGTACACTGGAGATTTACCAGGATGCTGCCTGGAATGGAGGGCATTTCTTATGGAGAAAGTTTGAGGGAGCTAAGGCTTTTCTCATTGGAGTGAAGAAGGGGGTGGGGCGACCTGGTAGAGGTGAACAAGATGATGAGAGGCACAGAGAGAGTGTATAATCAGAGACTTGTTCTCCTATGGCATAGGTGGCATAATTTTAAGGAGATTGGAAGATGGATAAGAGGATAGAGAATAGTAGGTGGTTGGATGGACTACCAATGGTGGTAGTAAAATTAGACACATTCGGGACATCTAATAGACTCTTGGACAGACACATGGATAGTAGTAAAATGAAGGGTATGTAGATTAGTTTGATCTTACAGTCGGATAAAAGGTTGGCATAGCATCATGGCCTAAGGGTCTTGGGCTGAACTGTTCTGCGTTCTACGTTCTGTGTGGTAAACTGGGTAATAAGCTCAGATCAGTGTAAAAAGGATATGGCATTCAGAAGGAGCCAATGAACTGGATACAAAAATTACTTGATGGTAGGAGACAGAGGGTGATGGGAGACATGTTTTTCTGACTGCAGGCATGTGACCAGCAGTGGAGTGGGTCCACTGTTGTTTGTGATTTGGATAAATGGTTTGGATGGGAATATTGGTTTCCTGGTAAGTCATTATTTTGGGTGTCACTGAAATTGGTGGTAAAGTGGACAGTGAAGAAGGTTATCTATGATACCAACAGGATGAACAGTACTGCTGGGATAGTGGGCTGAAGAATAGCAGATGGAGTTTAATTAGATAAATGTGAGGTGTTCCATTTTGGTGAAACAAACCAGGGTGGGACTTGTACAGTTAATGTTCGGTCTCTGGGTAGTGATGTCAGTCTGTGACCCAGGGATGCAGGTACACAGTTCTTTGAATGTGGTGTCCCAGGTAGACAGGCTGGTGAAGCAGGCGTTTGGGATGGTTACCTTCATTGGGGAGAGCATTAAGAGTAAGAGTTGGGATGTCATGTTGTATCTGTAAAAGACATTGGTGGGGCCACCATAAAACCATTGTTGATCAGTGGGAAGAACTCCTCTAGTCACTTCCTTGCTTTAAGGAAGGGCATTAAATATTCTAACCTGGTCTGGCGAACATGTGACTCCAGACCCACAGCAATATGGCTGACTCTGAGCTACCCTCTTGTTAATTAGCAGTTGGGTCAAAGAATGTTAGTTTAGGCAATGACACCCACATCCCAGGAATGAATAAATAAAAATCCATATGTCCCTCCCTACCTTTGCAAATTCCTCCAGCTGCAGCAATCCGTACTAGCTTTGTAACACCGTTCAGACGCTGACCACTCCCTGTAACACTCTCACCACCTCCAGCACCTTCACCTCTCCCTGTTCCTATCGTGTCAATGAACCCTGACCATGGCTCCCCTTCCCACAGCCCTCCTCCTGCGAGCAGACCCTTTGCAATCCATTAACATTTACTCCTAAAACACACTCTGACTTCAGGATTTTAAGTACTTTTGGTGATCTTCTCAGCCTCATAATCAAGTATGATTCCTTTTGACCTGAGTGAGGGATCAGTGGGAATTTCTTGCAGAGTTTTTTACTGTTTCAATGGAATGTCCTTTTGTTGAGTATTTTGCATTGTCCCTTCAAATGTTTTCCACTGTTCATTTACAGGCACATATTTCAGTTTGTTTAGCCTGTTTACGTTGGTCAGTTATCCTCTCAAACTCATGTCATTGGCTATTTTTGTTTCTAGTTGTAGCTTGTCCTTTCTGTGAATCACTTTAAAACTTTATATTTCTTTAAACTGCACTTTATCACAATTTTCCGAAGGATCTCTGCAGGTGACATTACTCATTCACTAAATTTCATCACACGGTCGCTCTGCGATAGTTATGTCCCTAGCCAGTTGCACAATGTGTTTTTCAAAGAAACACTGAAAAAAAATTAACCGAACTCCTGTTTCAATATCAATGTTGACCATGTGTTGTCCCAGATTATACAAATATTGAAGTTTTCCAAAATTATCGCAATGCCTTTGTTAAAAAATTCCAATGAGTCCCTTTGTAATGCAATGATGAGCAATGGAATACTGTTCAGTGGCTAAAACTGTTCTGCTGCTTGTGTCCTTGGCAAGTAGTAATTTACATTCAGACTGACTCTACTTCATGATCTGCAGCCAAATGCTTTCTCTGTAATGCCTTTGTTATTCATTATTTTTAGTGTTAATCATTTTTCCTGAGTTTCCGCAAGATTGTGAACCATTGAATATTTTGGTTCACCCTGTGTCCATGTCTCCCTGCTGTCTAAATCTCTTTTATCTCTGTGTCACAAATCCATCTACATTATTACAGTGACGTTGTCCATTAAAAAAAACATAACTTACTCTTTCCCACAATCTTCTGTCACAAATCTTTTCGCTGATGTACAATTTCAGTAAAACTCTGTCCCTTCCTGTTCCTTTCTGCTTGTCTTCAGCCACATCCCCATACTGTTCCATTGCTTCACCTTTTCTCTTTGGATTTGGAAAGCTCCTTAAACGGAACCCTGTCCCTGCATCCTCTCTGTCAGTTTAAAGGCCTGTCCATAAACCTACCGACATGATCAGCCAGGAACCTGGTCCCAGCGCGGTTCCAGTGGGACCATCCGAATGGATTATTGATTAAATCAGGTATGGGATGTGGGTGTCTCTGGCTGACCAGCCTTTCTTGCCCATTCCTAGCTGCCCTTGAACAGAGTAACTTGCATGGCCTTTGAAGAGGGTAATTGGGAGGCAAATACTTTGCTGTGGCTATGTCGTGCAGACCACGTGAGGATGGGCAGCTATCCTTCTCTGAATGAAATAGCAGCCTGGGATACCTGCAGCGGTGTTTGTGCAGTGTGTCCAGGAAGCTTTTCCAACTCAGTATGTAGATTGTCCGACCAGAGGGGAGGCCATATTGGATTTGGTACTTGGTAACGAACCGGGACAAGTGGTTGGCTTGTTAGTGTGTGAACATTTTGGTGATCGTGACCACAATTCTGTGACTTTCACCTTGGTTATGGAGAGAGATAGGTGTGTGCAACAGGGTAGGTTTTACAATTGGGGGAAGGGTAAATACGATGCTGTAAGACAGGATCTGAGGAGCATAAGATGTGAACATAGGCTGACAGTGAAGGATGTCATGGAAATGTGGAACTTTTCAAGGAACAGATACAACGTGTCCTTGATATGTATGTACCTGTCTGGCAATGAAGAGATGGTAGTGTGAGGGAACCTTGGTTGACGAGGGAGGTTGAATGTCTTGTAAAGAGGAGGAAGGAGGCTTACATAAGGTTGAGGAAACTAGGTTCAGACAGAGCAGTGGAGGGATACAGGATAGCCACAAGGGAGCTGAAGAAAGGGATTAGGAGAGCTAAGAGAGAGCATGAAAAATCCTTGGCGGATAGAATCAAGGATAACCCCAAGGCCTTTTATGCGTATGTGAGAACCATGAGAATGACGAGAACGAGGGTAGGTCCGATCAAGGACAGTAGTGGGAGACTGTGTATTGAGTCGGAAGAGATAGGAGTGGTCTTGAATGAGTACTTTTCTTCAGTATTTACAAACGAGAGGGATCATATTGTTGAAGAGGAGAGTGTGAAACGGACTGGTAAGCTAGAAGAGATACTTGTTCGGAAGGCAGACGTGTTGGGCATTTTGAAAAACTTGAGGATAGACAAGTCCCCCGGGCCTGACGGGATATATCCTAGGATTATGTGGGAAGCAAGAGAGGAAATTGCAGAGCCGTTGGCAATGAACTTTTCATCTTCACTGTCAACAGGGATGGTACCAGAGGACTGGAGAGTGGCGAATGTTGTGCCCCTGTTCAAAAAAGGGAATAGGGATAACCCCGGGAATTATAGGCCAGTTAGTCTTACTTTAGTGGTAGGCAAAGTAATGGAAAGGGTACTGAGGGATAGGATTTATGAGTATCTGGAAATACACTGCTTGATTAGGAAGAGGCAGCACGGATGTGTGAGGGGTCGGTCTTGCCTTGCAAGTCTTATTAAATTCTTTGAGGAGGTGACCAAGCCTGTAGATGAGGGTAGAGCAGTGGATGTAGTGTACATGGATTTGATAAGGTTCCCCATGGTAGGCTCATGTGGAAAGTCAGGAGACATGGGATAGAGGGAAATTTGGCCAGTTGGGTAGAAAATTGGCTAACCGGTCGAAGTCAGAGAGTGGTGGTAGATGGTAAATATTCAGCTTGGAGCCCAGTTACAAGTAGAGTTCCGCAGGGATCAGTTCTGGGTCCTCTGTTGTTTGTAATTTTTATTAATGACTTGGAAGAGGGAGTCAAAGAGTGGGTCAGTAAATTTGCAGATGATACGAAGATTGGTGGAGTTGTGGATAGTGAGGAGGGCTGTTGTCAGCTGCAAAGGGAATTAGATATGATGCAGAGCTGGGCTGAGGCGTGGCAGATGGAGTTCAACCCTGTCAAGTGTGAGGTTGTCCATTTTGGAAGGACAAATAAGAATGTGGAATACAGGGTTAACAGTAGGGTTCTTCGTTAGGTGGAGGAGCAGAGGGATCTTGGGGTCTATGTTTATCGATCTTTGAAAGTTGCCACTCATGTGGATAGTGCTTGTAAGAAGGCCTATAGTGTATTAGTGTTCATGAGCAGAGGGATTGAATTCAAGAGTCGTAAAGTGATGTTGCAGCTGTACAGGACCTTGCTTAGCCCACATTTGGAGTACTGTGTGCAGTTCTGGTGGCCTCACTTTAGGAAAGATGTGGAGCCTTGGAGAGGGTGCAGAGAAGATTTACCAGGATGTTGCCTGGAATGGAGAATAGGTCGTACGAGGAGAGGTTGAGAGTGCTAGGCCTTTTCTCATTGGAACGGTGAAGGATGAGGGGTGACGTCTTAGAGGTTTATAAGAAGATTAGAAGAATAGATAGAGTTGACAGTCAGAAACTTTGTCCCTGGGTACAACAGAGTGTTACAAGGGGGCATAAATTTAAGATGAAGGGTGGGAGGTACAGTGGGGATGTCCAGGATAGGTTCTTTACCCAAAGAATGGTGGGGGCATGGAATGCGCTGCCTGTGGGAGTGGCAGAGTCAGAATCATTGGTGACCTTTAAGCAGCAATTGGATAGGTGCATGAATGGGTGCTGAAGCTAGGAAAAATGTTCGGCACAACATTGTGGGCTGAAGGGCCTGTTCTGTGCTGTATTGATCTATGTTCTATCTATGTTCTATACATTTCATTGGGAACTGGAGATTTCTCCACCTTTCTGCCTGTGAAAACATTTAATACCTCCTCCTTATTGATCTTAACATGTTCTGGAACCTCACCATCCCAACTGATATCCCCGGCTACAATGCCTTTCTCCTGTGTGGATACAGATGGGAAGTATTCAGTGAAGACCTCACCTGCTTCCTCTGGCTCCATGCACAGATTGTCCCTTTGGTTTCTCACAGGCCTTCCTCTTTCACTGGGAATCCTCTTACTCTCACGATGCTGATAAAATACCTGTGGCTTTTCCGCAATCGTATCTGCCAAATATATTTCATGACCATTGTTTGTCCATCATTTTCTACAATCCCCTTGCACTCTCTATACTTGTGAAGGACTTCACCTGATTTTATTGCACGGTATTTCCTTTATCAAACTCACTGTATCACTTGATCAGTATTCCCTGGACTTGCTGCCTTTACTATTCACTCTTCAAGGAGCGCACTTGCCCTGCGTTCTCACTGCATCACTTTAAAATACTCCACTTTCCTAACATGGACCCAACTGCAGGGAGTTCGTCCCTGTCTCTGTTTGCCAGATCCTCTGTAATGATCCTGATACTGATAGGAGGCACAGTTGTGAGGGGGACAGACAGGAGACTGTGTGGCTCCAGAGGAGACCCCAGGATGGTGTGCTGCCTCCCAGTACCAGATTCAAGGATGTCTCTGAGTCGTTATTGAACATTATGAAGGGGGAGGGTGAACATCCAGAGGTCATTGTGCACATCGGTCCACATGACAGAGGTAGATAAAGGGATGGGGTCCTGTGAAATGCGTACAGGGAGTCAGGTGAGAAGTTTAAAAAAGCAGGATATTGACTTTAATGATCTTCAGATTACTCCCAGTGCCAAGTGCCAGTGAGGATAGAAATAGAAAGGTAGGCTGGATGGATGTGTGCCTGAGGAGCTGGTATAGTGGGCAGGGTTTTCAGTTCTTGGGTCATTGGGATCTCTTCTGGGGTAGAGGGGACCTGTACAAAGGGGATGGTTTGCACTTGAAGCAAAGGGGCACAAGTATCCCAGGGAGGAGATTTGCTAGTGTTACCCAGGAGGATTTAAACTAGTTTAGCAGGGAGTTGAGACTCTGAGTGAGGAGAGGGACCATCGAAAAGTCAGGGGAAATACATCAGCCATCAAGAGCAAGTTACCTATTCAGGATATCCAGGGGCACAGTCGAGGGAGGGAGAAGATATCTGGTTTAAAGGGCATTTATTTCAACACACGAGGCCTGACTGGTAAGGCAGACGAGCTCAGAGCATGGATTAGCTCTGGGGACTGGAATATTATAGCCATAATAGAAACATGGCTGAGAGAAGAGCAGGACTGTCAGCTCAGTGTTCCAGGATACAGAAACTACAGGAGTGATAGAAGGGCAAGTAAGTGAGCAGGAAGAGTTGTCCTTTTGATTCGGAAGGACATGACACCTGTGCTTCGAGACAATCCTGTTAACCAGTCATCAAATGAGGGCATAAATTTATAAGTTAGAAACAAAGAGGGGATGGTCAGTCTGCTGGGATCGTGTTCTAGACCCTCAAACAGCCAGCAGGTACGAGAGGAGCAAATATATCGTGAGTTTGCAGGTACCTATGAAAATAATAGAGTAGTATTGGATGGAGATTTTAACTGTCCCTGGATTGACTGGGTCACCCAGAGCGTAAAAGACCCGCATTGGGTGGCATTTGTAAAATGTGTCCAAGAAAGTTTCCTAAACCAAGACGTAGAGGGCTCTATGCTACTCAGGCGGGTGCAACACTGGACCTCTCCTCAGAAAATAAGGTCGGGCAAGTGACTGAAGTATCAGTCGGAGAGCATATTGCGTCCAGTCACCACAACTGTTTTTGTTTTAACATAGTTGTGGAAAACGATCAGACAGGTTGACAGATTTCGGTCTTAAACTGGAACTGGGCCAATATGGGGACCATTCAGCAGGATCGAGCTGGGGTTGATTGGGTGAAGGTAAAACTCACACGACACTAGGGTATATTCCAGATGGTTTACAGAGGAACCTCGATTATCTGAACGAGATGGGCGGGCACTATTCCGTTCAGATAATTGATTATTTGGTTAATCAATTCAATGCCTTTCCTCTGGGGCATGGAGTTTTCAGTCCAGTCTGCTCCCTGTTCAGGTGACTAGGCAGCAGCAAGCTATGAGCGAGCCCCCACACCCTGCCAAACCCCAAAAACACACCCCACTCGCCTCCAAACCCATCCAACACCACCCCCACCTGCCTCTCAACGTCACCCCCCCAAACTGACCCAACAGCGAATCCTGCCCCCAAAAGCGTCAGACACCACCATCCACCCGCCACCTGCCCCCACTTCCCAGACACGTCCGACATCACCCTCAGCCCGTCCCCAAACCCGTTCAACACCGCCCCCCCCGCCCACCTCACCCACCGTCCAATCCATGTCCACACCCATGCCCCCGTAAGTGTTACCTAGGTAAGCGGATAGTGAAGAAGGTGTTTGGTTTGCTTTCCTTTATTGGTCAGAGCATTGATTATAGGAGTTTGGAGGTCATGTTGCAGCTGTACAGCACACTGTTTAGGGCACTTTTGGAATATTTCATGCAGTTCTGATCTTTTTCCTATTGGAAGGATGTTGTGAAACTTGAAAGTGTTTAGAAAAGTTTTACAAGGATGTTGCCAGGATTGGAGGATTTGAGCTACCGGGAGAGGCTGAAACAACTGAGACTGTTTTCCCTGGAGCGTCAGAGGCTAAGGGGTGACATTCCTGAGGTTTATAAAATCATGAGGGGCATGGATAGGATAAACAGACAAGGTCTTTTCCCTGGGGTAGTGGAGACCAGAAATGGAGGGCGTAGGTTTAAGGTGAGAGATGAAAGATTTAAAAGGGACCTAAGGGGCAACCTTTTCACGCAGAGTGTGGTTATGTAGGGAATGTACTGTCAGAGGAAGTGGTGGAGTCTGGTACAATTGCAGCATTCAAAAAGCATCTGGATTGGTATATGAATAAAACCGGTTTATTGGGATATGGGCCAAGTGCTGGCAGATGGGACGAGATTAGGAAAGGATATCTGGTCGGCGTGGACGAGTTGGACCGAAGGGTCCGTTTATGTGCTGTACATCTCTAGGTCTCTCACGCTCTAAATATTTTCCACTGTTCATTTACAGACTGACATTTCAGTCTGTTTCCCCTGTTTACCTTGGTCAGTTTTCTCTCAAAATCATATAATGGTCTTTGTTAGTGATGCTCGGGTGTGCTTTATGGTCACTTTAAAATGTCATAATCTCTTTGAATTCCTGTATAATTTCTTGGAGGATCTCGGTTGATATTATTCATTCACACAGCTTCATCACTCAACAGTCGATCTGAGATAGTTAGATCCCTAGCCATTTGCACAATGTGTTATTCGAGGCAATACTGACAAAATCATTCAAGGAGGATCTCGGATAATATCACTCTTGCCAATGTGTCTGTCCCAGATGATACAAAGATTGAAGTCTCCAAAAATTATCACACCACCTTTGCTACCATTTGTAATGAATTCCTGTTTAATGCAGGGATGAGCAATGAAATACTGCAAGGCAGCATAAAAACTGTTCTCCTGCTTGTGTTTTTGACACATAGCAGCCAGAATTTGCATTCAGGCTGATTCAGCTGCATAATCTGAGACCAAATGCTTTCTGTGTAATGCCTTTGTTATCCGTGTCAGGGTTCCCATCTTGCTTTTCCTTTCTGCCTGAGATCCTGTAAGGTTGTTTACTGTTGAATATTTATGTTCCACCTTTTGTTCAACCTGTAATCATGTCTGTCTGGTGACTAAGTCTCATTTTTCTGTGTCCCAAGTCTATTACCTTATTGTAGATACTTTGTCCATTCCAAATCAAAACAACATTATAATTTCCTCTTCCCCACGATGTCCTGTCACAAACCGATTCATTAATGTACAGTTTTAGTTAAACTCTGTCCCTTCCTGTTCTTTTCTGCTTGACTTCAGCCACATTCCCATGCTGTTCCGAGGCTTCACATTTTTTCTTTGGATCTGGAAAGCTCCTTTCATCTGAACTATGTCCCTGCATCCTCTCTGTCAGTTTAAAGCCCTGTCCATAAACCTACCGACATGATTGGCCAGGACACTGCTCCCAGCAGTGTTGATTTTAAATCACTCATGGGATGTTGCTATCTCTGGCTGGCCAGCATCGCATGCCCACCCTGACCAGCCTTAGAGCTGAGTGACTTGTAACATCATTACAGAGGGCATTTGAGCGTCAATCCCATTGCCCTGGGTCTGGATTCATATGTTGGCGAGACTGGCAGCCTAGAACAGATTTGCTTACTGAAAGGGTATTATTAAGTGGTTAGATGGGTATCCCTGACTCTGGCATTAAATTAGGAAAGGATATCTGGTCGGTGTTAAATTCTGGATGAACAGTCTAGTGAGAGTAACACGAGGTCATTGCCTGGTCCACTGATAGCTTCTTCATCCCTGAGTACTGATACCAGTGCACCTTCTTCCAGACCGTGGTTTGATCCTGATACCTTCCTGCACTCTGGTGATATCACACAGTCTCTCTCCATGTGGTATCTGTCACTGTGAGGGTCTAATTGATGCCGGTGACTACACCTTTTGCAGCTACTCCAGATCCTGAGCCAACAGAATTCTCCACTCCAGGGAGATGAGGCAACACAGACCAGGGATGGAGACTGGGATTTTCCAGATCTCTGAGGAACTTAGTGCCATTCTCCATGTGTAACCCTCACTGCATCAGTCTAATTTCCCATTCTGTCTGTTTCTCTGTCTCCTGTAGATACTCAGGATGCTCTTGACTCAACAGAATTCCCATTTCCTGTCTCGTCCATCACCACACTGAAGACAGTTGGTCAAACAGAGTGATGTAGAGTGAGATCTGGAGCCTTCTCTAAATCCTGCAGTGAGACAAGATCACTCACAGTGAACAGAGCAGAGTGTATTTAAGGGATCGAACTTTGGTCCAGAAGATATGACATAGATACAGTGTTGAAGGGTAAACACAGAGTATGATGGTCTCAGGCTCAAACCCCACCTCTTGTTAATTTTCATCACTGCTGTACTGAGCGTTCCTATGTCAATACAGTAAGTTGACAGTTATCAATCCAGGCCTGTGCTGTCTTAGTGAGGATCAGTACAACAGAGGGGAAAGCAGGCCTCCCTTAAGGAGATGGTATTGAAACCTGGGATCTTTCTGTTCTATATTCCCTCCTCAGGCTATCTCTTGTCATGTGACAGAGTCATACAGCAAGGAAATATGACTTTCGGTCTAAATTGTTTGTGCCAATGTCTTGAATGCTTGTAATTCCCAGAAATTTTCCTATTTCTGTAACCTCCACCCCTCCCATATTCCTGCTGTATATTTGAAACCTACTCCGTTGCTGATGACTCTCCCTGTATATAAATTGCTCCAATGTCGATAATAGGCCCAATCTGTATAATCTCATCCTGCACTCAGTACAATAATTCCTATTTCTGTAGTTTTGCACAATACTTACAGTGCCCCTGTCTCTGTAAAATCCTCCAGCCTGGAGCAAAATACCCACCTGTGTACTTTCCTCAAGCCCCAAGAAAACATGATATCACTGTAACCTTCTGCAGGTCCGATCACACTCCTGCCTCCTGGCCTATAGCATCACACGACCACAGTAACCTTCTCCCAACCCTACCGACCTCCTGACCGATATGAACACCTCCAGACCCTTTTCAAGCCACAGCAGCACTCCACATCTCTGTTTGCTCGTCCACTCCCTATAGTCCTCCCAGCACCTCAAACACTCTCTGTTTGTGTAATTCTGCAATTTGGGGCAGCACGGTGGCTCTGTGGTGAGCGATGGTACCTCACACTGCCAGGGATCCAGGTTCAATTTCAGCGTTAGGTGACTGTCTGTCTGTGTGAAGTTTGCACCTTCTCCCTGTGTCTGCGTGGGTTTCCTCCAGATGTTCCAGTTTCCTCCTACAGTCCAAAGATGTGCAGGTCAGGTGAATTGGTCATGCTAAATTGTCCATAGTGTTAGGTGCATTGTCGGAGAGAAGTGGGTCTGGGTGGATTACTCTTTGGAGAGTTAGTGTGGACTTGTTGTGCCTAAGTACCTGTTCCCATGCTGTACGGAATCTAATCTAAACTCTCCCTCTGCGTTCCATATTACTGCCCCTAAATATATCCCTCTATCCATAATCAGCCCCAACCCCTTCAAACCTCCGAGCCTCTGTGAACTCTCACAGCTCCAATATCCCTCCTTAACTGTGTAAACCTTTCCATTCCTGAAACACTCTGAAAATGTGGACATCCTACAAACCTCCCTATCTGCATAATCCTCTCAGGACCCTGTAAAACCCCCGATCTGTGGAACCAGCTCCAATGCTTGTGACTCTCCCGATCAGTTTCTTACAAGACTTACTATCTCTGTAACATCCCCCCCTCACTATCACCCTCCCTGTCAATGTAAGCTCCTCCAGTCTCCCCACCAATCTAATCATCTCCATAACCTTCTCCAGCTCTTACACCCCTATCTGTGTAAACGTTACACTCCCCTACAACCATCCCTAAAGCAGAAACCTCCTCCAGTGTCTGTAATACTCCCTATCTGTGTTAGTGTCTCCAGGATCTATTGCTGCTCCTTTCTCTGTAAACTCTGACAGATTGTACAGCTTGCCGGTCCGTATACTTTCCAGAACTTCAGCATCTGACATCAACAAAAGTCTTCATTAACTACAGCCTTCCATATCTCTGTTCGTTCCTCAATTCTATACAACTCTCTTAATCTCTGTAAGTAGCACAATTCCATAAAATAGCCCCTGTCTACGTAAACTGACCCAATCCGACAGTGAGAAGCCTCACTGCCCTCTTGATCATCTCTCGTCCCTTCAGATCTCCCTCTATCTTCTCTGACTCCATTGAATACAGCCCATCTCATGTTATAAATCCTCTAACTCATATGTTCCTCCCCATCTCTGTGATATTCTTCAGTTACTGCAATTCTCATTCTTTATCTCCAGAGTTTCCAATCCCCCTGATCGATGTAAGGTTATTGATCCCTTGCAGCATGTTTAACGCCTGTAGCAGCCTCCAACTCCTCAACGCATCCTGTCGCTGTAACCTCCTCAAATTCTACAGCTCACTGTCTTTGTAATATCTTCCAGTATCTGCAACCCTCTCGATTTTTGTAACCCACTCCAGAACAGCATTCCACATCTCTGTGTAACTGATGGGAACGCTGTAAACCTGTCTTCACAGTCCTCAGTAACTCTCTGAACTCCTGCATCTCTACAACCCTCAGTATCTCTGGCTCCTCCAATCCCTACACTTCTCCCTGGCTGTTTGAACTGATCCAGCCCCTTCAGTCCTCCCCTCCACTCTTGTCCATGTCAGTGTAATTCCCAGCACCAACAATCCTCCCAGTCTCTATAAACTCCTGCAGCTCCAACTACCACCCCTACCTGTGTACTCTCCAGTCCCTCCAGTCCTTCCTTTTTCTATAAACTCCTGTAGCTCCAAATACCACCCCATCTGTCTACTCTCCAGTGCCTATAACCCTCCCTTTCTCTAAAGATTTCTGTAGCTCCAACTACTACTGTGTAATCTCTAGTCCCTATATTCCTCCCGATCTCTGTAAATCCTTCAGAACTGATAATCCTGTAACTCCACTTGACATCTTTCAGCCCGAAAACCACCTGATCTCTAACCACCAACAGTGATCTCAAACCACCGAACTCAGTAACATCCTCCAGTCTCTACAGCCCAGCTTTTCTCTCTTAGCTTGTCTGGTAACTGTATTCCCCTTCATCACCGGTTACAGATCCTTGCACAGTGAAACAATGTCTCAGTATCGAATCTGTAAGAACACAAGAATCTTTGGTGTATCAATAAATTTGCCTCATTTTCTAAATTTTAACGACTGCAAGTTCAACCTTCTCCACCTCTTCTCATCAATATACCTCCGTTTTGAAGACCAGCCTGGTGAACCTTTCTGCAGTTGATCTGAAACCAAGAGCTGACAGCAATAATCACGAAAGTGCTGGGATGTATGTTAAACGATATGCCAGGAATACTAACTGCACACTTAGAAACTTATGGAATAAGCACAGTTCTTAAGACCATCATATATAGGGGTAGAATTAGACCATTCAATCCATCAGGTCTATTCCACTATTCGATTGTGTATGAATTGTTTCTCAACCCCATTCTCTCACTCCCTGTAACCCTTGATCTCCTTATTCGTCCAGAACCTGCTTATCTCTGAGTAAGGTACACTGAATCACTTCGCATCCACAGCCCCATGAGGCAGTGAGTTCCACAGATCCAGCACCCTCTGGCTGAATAAATTCCTCCACATCTATATTCTAAAGGGTCGTCCCTTCACTCTGAAGCTGTGCCCTTGGCCTCTGGTTTCTCCTGCTCGTGGAAACATCTTGCCCCCATCCACTCCATGCAGGCCCCTCAGTATTCTGTAAGTTTGAATGAGATTCTGCCGCCGCCTCTGAAACTTCAACAAGTGCAGACCGAGAGACTTCACCTGCTCCTCCTATGACACAAATTTCATCCCTGAAATCTTTCTTGGAAACCCATTTCTCGTACCCCTTCACATCCTTTGTTCAGACTCTTAATGAATAACGTGTAGAGTGTAGTCCCAACACTGACCCCTGCGGTGCTCCCCCCATCACCAGTTCCCATGGTGAAAAAGGCCCCTTTCTTCACACTCTCTGCCTTGTGCCAATCAGACAAATCCTCTCTCCATGTTCTGCATGTTGTTCTGAAATGGAAATTTCATTTCACACCAACTGCTGGATTTATTTTTCTGGCTGGCTGTAAACAGCAGAGTTTCCCCATTACCGTCCCATCTGTAATTCCCTGGGGAAGGTGGTGGGGAGCTGCCTTCCTGACCCACTGCAGTCCTTTGGGCGTAGGGACAGACACAGTGCTGGGAGGATGGAGCATGGCTTGGAGGGCACCTGGGAAATGTTGGTGTTCCTGTGCTCCTGGAGTTCCTCTCTTTCTAGGGCATAGTGGTTCCGGGTTTATGAAGTGCTGTTGGAAAGGGCCTTCCTGAGTGACCTCAGTGCTACTTGTAGATCTTTTATTCCTTCATTCATTCATTCATTCATGAAGATGAGCTTTGTTGGCTGGGCCAGCATTTATTGTTGATTTGGAGTTTTCCCTGAGAAGGTGGTAGTGAGCTGCCTTCCTCAGCCACTGCACCAGCCGTTGGAACTGTTGTTATCTGTGTACCCTCCAGCAGGCGCTCCAACACTCCTCATGTCTGTAACTGCAAACAGATAAGCATCTCTCCCTTTTATATCTCACATCCTCCCCGCCATATAAATCTGACAGTTCCTCACCATATCTCACCTCCTCCATTCCCATCTGTGCTAGAGATCACTAAAATTACTTTATTCTTGTTTAAACTTCTGATCATCCAAAATCTCTCCCATTTTAAATTTGTAACCCCTTCAGTTTCTGTTACTCTCCATATAACTGCAATCAATGATAGCACAGGTTCCCTTCCTAAATCTCTAATTACAATGATTGCGTGTGCTAAAGTGGCACTTTTCTTCCTCCCTATCCTTCTCAGGACTTCCAGCCCCTACAATCCCACTATTTGGAATGCTCCCAATCTCTACACCTCCTCAAGTCCTGGGGGTCCTTGAAAATTACCAGTGCCCCAAAGGTTTATATTCCCCCCAGTTACTGCAAGTCTTCTCACTCTGTCACATCCAAGTCTGACACATCCAAGTCTCCATCCAAATCTCCAGGAACAGACAACACTTGTTGACTGTCAATTTGCATTTGTTGAAGTCTACACATCTCTGTAAGCAGCTCAGAAAAAGTCACTTAGACTCTACAAAGCTCCGTCATGCACAAGCCACCATCTCACTTTTTCCCTTGCCTTCTTCAATGTCTGAAACTCTCACTGTATCTTCCAGTAACGTTCTTGAGTTGATGCAGGTTTGCCTAGCTCCCCAGAATACCTGTTCCATCCCATATAGCACGCTCAATCACTGTAACACTCTCTGCTTTGTCTAGTCCTGCCTTTTCTAATGTTTTTCCAGTCACAACGGCGATCCTATAAGAGAGCAATACGGAATGGAATGTTATAAATTTCAGCTGAGGCTTGAGGCCTACCATTACCTGGGAGTCACAAAGGGAGGGAACCTGAGAGAGAGCAGCACAGAGCGGGAGAATATTAATCAGCAGCGAGGATCGAGGCCGACTGGGACTTGGAGTTGGAGAAACAGCAGAGCAGGATGCTCGAAATCAGCACCGAGTTACAGAGGGAGTGACCATGTGACGGAGCAACTTGGAGCAGGTGCATGAGGCTCACTCACACCTGGGAGTTACAGAGGCAGCAAAGTGGGAGGATATAAATCAACACTGAGGATCGAGGCCTAATCGTGCCTGGGAGTCACAGAGACGGTGACCCTGTGAGGGAGCAGAGTGGAGTGGGAGCTGGAGGATTACACGTCCCTGGGAGTTACAGAGACGGTGACCCTGTGAAGGAGCAGAGTTGAGTGGGAGCTGGAGGATTACACGTCCCTGGGAGTCACAGAGATAACCTCTGCTGCTGGGGCCTGCCTGCACTGAGTTTGAAAGAAGTGCAAGAGCCATCGCAGAAAAGGCTGTAATTTCATTGGCTGATAAATACACCACTATTAGTGACTGTCAGTTAATTGCTATAAGTTAGCAATTTTTTTTCAACTTCTGAAATAAGGGTTGATAACAGAAATAAGAGGGAGAACTGAAATTCTGAGCCAATATAATAAATTAACCTCAGTAAGACCAGTTGAATAAGGGACTTAACCATATTGTTATTTCCCAAATGCTAACTTCATTCTAAGTAATTAATTAAGTTACTCCAAACATATTGCATTTTAAGACATGGCGAGACTTGTTTGTCAGATGGAAAATGTGTTCTGTTACATTGGGAAGTCATAGCCCCTGCTTGTGTCCGAGATGGGCACTTGGTCATGGAGTTCAGACAGTGACTAGAGACTCTATGGGACATTTGTGATGCTGAGAGTTAGGTGGATAGCACACACACACACACACAGCAGATTACCCTGCAGACATGACAGCCTGGAAGAAGGAAGGGTCTGGGGGATGAGGCAACCAGAGAGAAACAATGAGGGAATACAAGAAAATCCTGGTATCTCCCTCCCAATTCAGTTTCCCAGTTTGGAAGCTGATTACATTGTAGGCTGCTCAAGGGCGGGCAGTCAGAGCCATGTCTGTGGCCCCACAAGCAGCCTGACTGTACGGGAGGGGAGGGAGAAGGAAGGAGGGGCAATAGTCACAGGGGAGACAGGAAAATGAAGAAGGTGTCAGCGTGTCTGTAATTCCAGGATAGTGGGGTGAAGAATGTCACTGTGTCTGCAGGACATTCGTCTGGGGGACAGTGAGCAGTCAAAGTTATGTTCATGTTGGTAGGAATGACCTGGGTAGGAAGGGCGAAGTGGTCTGGGAGTCAGAAATTAGGGAGCAAGGTGGATGGTTAGCAAGCCGACCGGCAAATGCAACAATCCCTGGAATACTCCAAGTGCCGTGTCCAAGTGAGAACAGGACTCGTGGTTTTAGGTAGATGAGAGTGTGACTGGAACGATGATTCAGCAGGAAGGGCTTCAGATTCCTGGGACATTGGGACTGGTTCTGGGGAAGGCAGCAACTGTACAAGCTGGATGGGGTAACGTGACAGAGCTGGGACTGAGTTCCTTGTGCGGTGTTTGGGAGGGATTGAAAATAAATTGGCGTGTGCTTAGGATCCAAAATGGAATAGAAGAGGAGACTACCAGGATTCTCAAAATAATGTGAGATACAGTTGGTACTAATTTACAACAACAAGTTTATCAGTGGAAGATGGATTAAGAAAGAAAGCCTTAATCTGAGGTACTCTGCATGGACGTGAATACTCAGTGTGGGGAGTTCCAGATGTAGATTAGTGTGTGGAAATCTGATGTACTGATCATCGAGAGCTGGCTCAAGGAATGGCAGGACTGGGTGTTAAATAGTGCTGGGTATAAGGGATTCTGAAATGATAGAAGTGAAGGGAAAAGATGAAGGTAGAAGTATTGGTTTTGATTAGCATTAGCTAAGGGGTCCAAGAGAAAGAGGATCCGTCCAAGGACAGAATGAATTTGGCTGGAGCTACAGAACAAAAAGTGTACACTTACACTGTGACGTACAGTCTGTCGGCCAGCAACCAAAGAACGGATGAAGAGAATAAATATGCAGGGTCATTTGAGAGCGATGACAATACTACAGATCGGTTATACTGAGAAACGTAATGTTTCCAGATATAGACAGGGATACTGGTGGTGAAGGTTCACGAGGGTCAAGTGTTCCTGGATGACATGGGGGAGAGCTGACTGCAGGAGTATGTATCCAACCCAAGAGAGCATGTACTATTGGATCTGGTCCTTGGGAAAGAGGTGGGGCAAGTGGATCCAGTGTCGGTAGGGGATGGTTTTGGGGCACAGTGATCATTTTATTGTAAAGTTCAGGATGATGTCGAGAATGACATGCAATAATTGTGACTGAGAAACATTGTTGATTGAGAGCAGGCTTCAATGGGGCAAGAACGAAGCTGGGAAATTTTGAACAAGGCCAGTGAAATGGTAGCGTTAAATAGTGTGAACCAGGTCAGATTGAGCTGGGCTTATGGAGATATGGCTGCAGTGTGACCAAAACAGACCTGGATAATCAAACATTTTCCCCATTTATACAGGAAGGATAAACAGGACAACACAGTGAAGTAGCATTGTGTATAAAGGATGGGGTCAGTATTATTGTGATGCTAATCAATTCACACACTGCTCCGCCCTGCCCTCACCCCTCATCCCTGCGTATTAATCCTATCAGATATTGGTAACCTTTGCAAACTTCAGAAAATAGCACAGTATAGAGGAGATCATTCTGTCCACTGTCTGCATTGGACAAGATGTAATGTTGTTTTTTAAAGCCCTAGTTCTTTCTCCCCGGACAGTGTAGGACTTCAGGTGCAGATCCCGGCACCTTTTTAAAATGGTTTGAGAGTTTCTGCCTCTACGCCACTTCCATGTGTGACTCCCAGATCCCGACCATAAACTGCGTTAAATAACAACTTGCCTCATCAATTCTCTAATATTTGAACCAATTACATTAAATATTTGCCACTGACAACTGAGCTCTCCAACAGGAGCAAGGTATTCTCTCCCTTTCTACCCAGGCACCTGACAATATGTGCACCCCAATCTAATCTCCTATCAGCACCCTCCGTTCCAATCTTTACTCATAACTGCACTTCCACTGTCACAGGGTGAAGAATCTCCTCTGTACCCTCTCCAGTCCAATCCCATCCTTCCATGTGATGGGGTGACCAGAACTGTACACAGTCCCCAAGCTCTGACTGAACTCATTCTTTATACAGTTCCTGCATAAGCTTCCTGCTGTGAAACTCTGCCCTTTGCCTTACAGAGGAAATGATGCCATTTGCTCCATTAACGAGATTTTTGGTGTTTCCAGCTACTTTCATTTATCTGCCCACACTGACCACGTTCTCATTTATTGCACATTCCCCTCTATTGCTGATGTCCCTAAATGCCTTGCCTTACAATTCTCTGGATTGTTTGCTTCATTCACCTGGACCCCACAGTTTCTGTTTTTAAACAGTCTGCCATGGGATCTCTCTTCAAATCCAAGTAATTCACATGCAGTTAAAGGTTAGTGCCTCAGACCGGCAGTCAGATTAATTACACATGATCTTCCTTGAACAAATCCAGACCGACTGTCCTGGAGTCCCTGGAACTTCCTCAGTGACCGTTTATTCACTCTTAGAGTTCCAGCCTCGACCTGTTCACTCAGTCCCTTGCTCCACAGTAAACAAAGTTGCAGTATTAGCCATTTTCCTGTCCTCCGGCATCATTGCTGCATCCAGTGAGGATTGGATAATGTAGGTAAATATAAGGCAGGGGATTTTCCCTGCTCCTTTTAGCAGTCTGGAACATTGTGTTACCCCTTTTTTGAGGATTTTAATCTCCTGTATAATTCTCCACTCCAAGTTTGTTGCTCCCAATATTTCATCCCTGTTTTGATTCAGACAGACAGAGGTCTAAACCATCTTATGATATGGTCAAGTATCGTTTTAATCTGTTTTCTTGGAGGGTTACTCTCCACCAGGTGAAGTGCATTTTCTCATGATACGATCCCCAATCTGTCTCATACCCTCCCTGCCCGCGTGGCCTTCCTCTCATCTGATACTAACACAATGATTTTTCCCCTTCGTCATAACAGCTGCCCTCTGACTGGATATCCCAGAATGCACCGGCCTCCCTGTTTCCAGGAGCCATCTTTAAAAAGTCATTTTACTCTTGAATTGTGAACCCGAAACTGTCCTGGACAAGGCAGAGGGGGTAAAACTGGGGCTCCCCATTGTGGACAAGCCCCTGGTCCTGGGGTATGACATGGTGCATGAGAGGGACATTATCTTCCTCCAGGGCTGGCAGGGGAAGTTGTGACACCAGACCCTTCCAGCTTGGTCCGAGGCTGACCCCTGGGTCAGTGTGATTCCAGCCTTCTGGGTGAATGCCCAGCAGTGTAGGAAGGAGGTCAGTGACCTTTTCCCCTCTACAAGGGTAAGTGGCATCATCTCCACTTCTCCCACCCTCAGTGAATGCAGCACCTTCTCTCAGTCTCTCTCTAATCTCTTCTCTGCCCCTCTGCCCAACTCTGCCTGGTGTCTGTGCTGCCAACTCCCTCAGAACCCCTCGACAACTTTCCCCCAACTGTCCCAGCACTAACAGCTGTACCAACCACTTCCATTTCACTAATCCTCCTTGGTAATTCTCACATTCCAGAAGGAACTATCCCACACTAGGGCACAAAGAGCTAAAAGGGATATGGGGCAGCCTAACATTCATCTCCTCACCCCCTCACAGGGGAAGAATCCTGACCCTAACAACCACGAGAGGCTGACAGATCGTGTCCAAGCTCCCGAACTGGGATCTGATACTCCCCCTGACTCCCTGTGCTGGGCACAGTGACTGACTGTGGACAATGATATCAAGCTTCCTGGTTTGTGTCTCTGCTAAACACCAAGACAATACAGCAGACAGGTGAGCCTGGTAGCTCTAGCTGAGGGGAAACGCTGCCAAAGGCAGGGTAAGGCAAGGCAATAATTTTGTGAGCATTCAGGTCAGCTCAAAGTGAGTGCGTACAAACACGGAGTGATCAGACCAGAGGGACAGTCCATGAGCTGGCTGTGGGTCCCTGAGCACAGTGTCCTTGCAGCAGCATTGCAATGTGAGTTGTCAGCGCGCCCTGAGCTGCAGCATTGAATTACAGAAGAATGGTGTCAGTGGGTCAGAGATGTGCTGGAATGGCATGGTGAGGCTGGCATGTGTCAGATGCCAGCATTGGTGAGTGTGGAGTACATGCAGCTTCTGTCAGTGCATTGTCCCCCGAGACGTTGGTATCCAAGATAGAATGACGCAGGAGCGAGGGTCAAGATGGCGTCACAAGGTACCAGCTCAGACATTCATGTCAAATTCTCAATATTGAGTTTCCCCACAATGGGGAAGGATATGAAGCTACAAGTTGATGAGGGGAGGGATCCACAATAGAACATAGAACATAGAAGAATACAGCGCAGTACAGGCCTTTCGGCCCTCGATATCGCGCTGATCAAAGCCCACCTAACCTACACTAACCCACTATCCTCCATATACCTATCCAATGCCCGCTTAAATACCCATAAAGAGGGAGAGTCCACTACTGCTACTGGCAGGGCATTCCATGAACTTACGACTCGCTGAGTGAAGAATCTACCCCTAACATCAGTCCTATATCTACCCCCCCTTAATTTAAAGCTATGCCCCCTTGTAATAGCTGACTCCATACGTGGAAAAAGGTTCTCACTGTCAACCCTATCTAACCCCCTAATCATCTTGTACACCTCTATCAAGTCACCCCTAAATCTTCTTTTCTCCAATGAAAACAACCCCAAGTGCCTCAGCCTTTCCTCATAGGATCTTCCTACCATACCAGGCAACATCCTGGTAAACTTCCTCTGCACCCGTTCCAGTGCCTCCACATCCTTCCTATAGTATGGCGACCAAAACTGCACACAATATTCCAGATGCGACCGCACCAGAGTCTTATACAACTGCAGCAAGACCTCAGGACTCCGGAACTCAATTCCTCTACCAATAAAAGCCAGTACGCCATGTGCCTTCTTCACTGCACTATTTACCTGGGTGGCAACTTTCAGAGATCTGTGTACATGGACACCAAGATCCCTCTGCTCTTCCACACTACCAAGTATCCGACCATTAGCCCAGTACCCCATCTTTTTGTTACTCTTACCAAAGTGAATCACCTCACACTTAGCTACATTGAACTCCATTTGCCACCTTTCTGTCCAGCTCTGCAGCTTCTCTATATCCCGCTGTAACCTGCCACATCCGTCCTCACTGTCTACAACTCCTTCGACTTTCGTATCATCCGCAAACTTGCTCACCCAACCTTCTAACCCTTCCTCCAGGTCATTTATAAAAATGACAAACAGCAATGGTCCCAAAACAGATCCTTGCGGAACACCGCTAGTGACGGCACTCCAAGATGAACCTTTGCCATCAACTACTACCCTCTGTCTTCTTCCAGCCAGCCAATTCCTAATCCAAACCTCCAACTCACCCTCAATGCCATATCTCTGTATCTTCTGCAGTAGCCTACCATGGGGGACCTTATCAAACGCCTTACTAAAATCCATATATACCACATCTACCGCTTTCCCCTCATCTACCTCCTTAGTCACCTTCTCAAAGAATTCAATAAGGTTTGTGAGGCACGACCTGCCCTTCACAAAACCATGCTGACTATCCTTGATCACATTATTCTTATCCAGATGTGCATAAATCCTATCCCTTACACAATATGGCTGTTGGTAATCAGTAATCATTCAGTGAGCATCTCGCCAACCCCGGGCTTAAATCTTGACAAAAGGAACGGTCCAACACAGGAACAGGCCCTTCAGCCCAGCAGACCCGCACTAACACATTATGCCATTCTAAAGTTAAAACAAAAGTTTTTGCTCCGATAGCTTCTATGTCATTCTATTCCCTACTTACTCACACTTGTGTCAAGATCCCTCTGAAACCTTGCTATATTGGCTTCTTCCCCTCTATCAGTGCATTCCAGGCACTTTCACATTCTGTCTGGAACAGCAAAAAAAATACCTATCACATCTCCTGAAGTTTCTCCCTTTTACCTAAAACCTACGGTCCTGAGTAATTGATATTCCTACTCTTGGGGGTGGGGGGGGTGGAAACTGTCCTTCTATCTATACCTCTGATAATTTTGTACATATCTATCAGATAGCCCCATAGCCAATGATGCCCAGGTGCACACAAACCACGTTTGTTCAATTTCTCCTTCTGACTAATACCCTCCAAACCAGACAACATGCTGGTAAAACGTTTCCATACCCTCTCCAACACTTCAACATCGTTCTGCTGGTGTGGCAACCAGGACTGTACACGATATTCTAAATGTGCCTGAACTAAGTTTCTCTCCAGCTGCAATATGACCTGCTAATTTTCATACTGCATGTTCCGATGCTTTTCTGCAAGTTTACCGTCAGTCTTCTTGATCACCCTCTCCACCCGTGTTACCACTTTCAGGGAACTGTCGAACTATATACCTAGATCCTTTCGGATGTTGATGCGGCCAGTAGTTTTCCCATCCACTTTATAATTCTCTCCTGCATTAGACCTTCTAAAACACATCACATCGCAACTGCCCAGATGAAGTTACATCTGTATTTTCTCTGTCCAAGACTGCAGCTGACAGTGGGAGGTGTGTCGGTCGGTGATGGTAACTCTACAGTGGGAGGTATGTCGGGGTGTGATGGTTACTGTACAGTGGGAGGTATGTCGGGGTGTGATGGTTACTGTACAGTGGGAGGTATGTCGGGGTGTGACGGTTACTGTACAGTGGGAGATATGTCGGGGTGTGATGGTTACTGTACAGTGGGAGGTATGTCGGGGTGTGATGGTTACTGTACAGTGGGAGGTATGTCGGGGTGTGATGGTTACTGTACAGTGGGAGGTATGTCGGGGTGTGATGGTTACTGTACAGTGGGAGGTATGTCAGGCCGTGATGGTTACTGTACAGTGGGAGGTATGTCGGGGTGTGACGGTTACTGTACAGTGGGAGGTATGTCGGGGTGTGATGGTTACTGTACAGTGGGAGGTATGTCGGGGTGTGACGGTTACTGTACAGTGGGAGGTATGTCGGGGTGTGACGGTTACTGTACAGTGGGAGGTATGTCGGGGTGTGATGGTTACTGTACAGTGGGAGGTATGTCAGGGTGTGATGGTTACTGTACAGTGGGAGGTATGTCGGGGTGTGATGGTTACTGTACAGTGGGAGGTATGTCAGGCCGTGATGGTTACTGTACAGTGGGAGGTATGTCGGGGTGTGACGGTTACTGTACAGTGGGAGGTATGTCGGGGTGTGATGGTTACTGTACAGTGGGAGGTATGTCAGGCCGTGATGGTTACTGTACAGTGGGAGGTATGTCGGGGTGTGACGGTTACTGTACAGTGGGAGGTATGTCGGGGTGTGACGGTTACTGTACAGTGGGAGGTATGTCGGGGTGTGATGGTTACTGTACAGAGGGAGGTATGTCGGGGTGTGATGGTTACTGTACAGTGGGAGGTATGTCGGGGTGTGATGGTTACTGTACAGTGGGAGGTATGTCGGGGTGTGACGGTTACTGTACAGTGGGAGGTGTGTCGGGCCGTGATGGTTACTGTACAGTGGGAGGTATGTCGGGGTGTGACGGTTACTGTACAGTGGGAGGTATGTCGGGCCGTGATGGTTACTGTACAGTGGGAGGTATGTCGGGGTGTGATGGTTACTGTACAGTGGGAGGTATGTCGGGGTGTGATGGTTACTGTACAGTGGGAAGTATGTCGGGGTGTGATGTTTACTGTACTGTGGGAGGTATGTCGGGGTGTGATGGTTACTGTACAGTGGGAGGTATGTCGGGGTGTGATGGTTACTGTACAGTGGGAAGTATGTCGGGCCGTGATGGTTACTGTACTGTGGGAGGTATGTCGGGGTGTGATGGTTACTGTACAGTGGGAAGTATGTCGGGGTGTGATGGTGACTGTACAGTGGGAAGTATGTCGGGGTGTGATGGTGTCTGTACAGTGGAGGGTATGTTGGGGTGGGATGGTTACTGTACAGTGGGAGGTATGTCGGGGTGTGATGGTTACTGTACAGTGGGAGGTATGTCGGGGTGTGAAGTTGCATCCTGTATGCACTGTACGGGGTATGATTCTGCTGCTTCTGATGTCCCTCTGCGCCTCATGGCTGCATCATCATTAATTATTCAATCTGTTTAAATTCTGTCCCATTCAGTACTCCAGGGGCTACATATCATGGCGAGGAGGGTCTGCCAAATGTGAAGGTCCCCCTTGCTCCCCATTGTGCAGTGACCATTCTGACTGATATGTGAGATGGAGAGGTGTATCTGCAGCAGGCAGATCGGTGATGATGTGATTAATTGTATGTTTCCCTTTTATTGATTCCACCATAACCTGCTGCAGAGCAGTCTAGCAAACACAGGATCCAGCACTATCATTAGATTGGATCCCTTTCAGGATGGGACCAGGCCTTTCAGCTCAACCAGTCCAACCCAACCTTCCAAAGAAGCAGGAGTCTCTGACTAATGCACTGAACATTATGGGCAGTTTAACATGACCAATTCAACTGAGGTGCATATCTTTGGACTGTGGGAGGAAGCCCACGCAGACAGAGGGAGAATTTGCAAACTCCACACAGGCATTTGCCGGAGGCTGGAATCGAACCTGGGACCCTGATGGTGTGAGGCAACAGTGCTAGCCACTGAGCCACCACGCCACCCTATATTGACTATATACCAATGAGCAGTCCCCCTTTGCCTGGCCGTCTCCTGTCAGTGGGACAGAACCTACCAGAGAGGGTGGTGATGTTGCCTGGGACATAGTCCTGTTCACAGAATCCTGCTTTACAGACAATATCTGACTGTTGCTTGATTAGTCCATGGGAAATATATACCTGGTCTCTGACACATTTTCTGTAATGAAGAGTTAATATCACTTTATTTCTTACATATTTTAAAATAAACCAACCATCATTGTTTTTCAATTGAAAACAATTGAAGTGAACAATAATTGAAATACCAGAGCGCACACCTAACTATTACACAATTCAGTGACTGTAGTAAACAGCCGATTCATGTACAGATCAGTGAACACACCATCTTGCAAGCAGCAAAGCTGTTGAAATGTCTTTGATGAAAAGCCTGATTTCAGATACAGTGTTATTTTGTCTCACCAGGACCTCCGAAACACTGGCCATCTCCAAAATCTGACAAAGAGCATCCAAACTGGAGCTGGGCAGTTGCTCACACACTCCCTCAGAATAGACTGGTTAGAGGTCCACCTGAACAACAGGGAGATGTGTGTGGTTCAGACTGGTCAATGGACTAGCACATGGCACTGGTCCAGATGCAGTTCAATATTTATAACAATGACCAATAAGCAGCCATATCTTGCAAGTATATCTCTTCTTGCGTGCCACCTAAACTCTGTAATTCTGCACCTTGGACCCGATCCTGAATGAAGGTGTTATAAAGGTGATGGACTCCTGCAGCACATGGCATCTTACATTGAATCCCTCATAAACCATATCCAGTGCATGTTAGCCCTACAATGTCAGTGTCTAAACAGAATTGTGCAACTCCATTGATGGCCAGCCTGATCCCAGCCCAACAACCTTGTGTGTGACTTGAGCTGGAAATCTCTGTGTAAATGTTTGCACCATTGTTCTAAACATTAACAGCAAAGTCTCTTTACTAAAGGTCCGATATCCTTTCATAATACCAACTTATAGTTTGTCCAACAAGCACAAAATCCACCCATTTATTCAGTACACTGTTATAACAACAATATGATGAAAACTCACAGTAAGCAGCATTGAAATGATGAGTCTCATTGCCACACCCAAGAACAAATTATAATTAAGTACAAGAACTTTGAAAATATACGATTATTTTCCCTTGCATTAATATTGTTAACTAATAGTCGATTCTCCTGCTCCTCAGATGCTGCCTGAACGTCTGAGTTTTTTTTTCAGAATCAGACTTTTTGACTCTGATCTCCAGCATCTGCAGTCCTCACTTTCTCCCAGCTAATATTCACTCATAATAATTTTCATGGCAACAATATCACTGTGTTTAAACAGTTCCAGTCAGATATGAGTACGTTTTCAGTTGCTTCTGTCTATCTCAAAGCTCGGTATGTTCGGTATGTAGGCCATGCCTCTGAGAGACTGACAGATTGTTTCAAACAGCATATCCCTTCAGCTGTTCACAACATGCAATGTACTGCCTGGACCAACTCGCCTGAGCTCACAAAACCCAAAACCGTGTCCAGTATTGAACAGGTTGAGTCAAAATTTTTCTGTTAATTTATTCATGAAATGTGATTTGTACGGCATTTATTGATAGATAGGGAACTTAAAACAGTGACACTGAAGGATCGGCAATATACTTCCCAATCAGGATGGTAGATGGCTTGGAACAGAACGCGAAAATGGTGGGGGTCCCGTGTATCTGCTTCCCTTGACCTTCTCGATGGTCGGGGGTTTCAGAGGTACGTTGTAAGGAGCCTTGGTAAATTTCTGCAGAGCACTGAGTAGATGGCAGGTATTGCTGCTACTGATCGTCAGTGGATGAGGGGTGAAGCTGCACTCACACAGGCAAATGGAAGTATTTAATCACACACACACATTCAACATGTGTCTTAGCAATAGTTGGCAGGCTTTCGGAAATTTTGAGGTGAGTTATTCCTGCAGAATTTCTAGTCCCTGACATATTCTTGTAGCCAATGAAGTCATGTGCGTCAAAAAGTGGCGCTGGAAAATCAAAACAGGTCAGGCAGCATCTGAGGTACAGGAGAAGTCAATGTTTTAGCATAAGCCCTTCACAGGAATAGGTAATGAAATCAATGGTCAGTCCAGTTCAGGTTAATGATAATCCCTGCGATATTGTTTGGTGTGTGTTCAGTGATGGTGGTGGAATTGAACGTTAGAGGATGTGGTTCAATTTTCCATTGATATCAGTAATCGTTGTCTGGCACATGTGTAATGGAAATGGGATTGTCACTGTTAAGTACAAACCTGCATATTTCCAGGTCCTGTTACATTTGGACAAGGACTGCTTCAGTATCTGAGTAAATCATGAATGGTGTTGAATACTGTCCAATCATTGGCAAACATCCCCAGTTGTGATTTTACAGTCATTTATGAAGCAGCTGAAAATTATAGGGCCTAGGGCAGAGAGCACACTTATAGCTCACTGACACTGTCCCTCTCTCTGAGCTAGGAAGCTGGCTTCTAGTTCCACCTGCTCCAAAGGTGTTTACCAACATATCTGAATGGAATAATATTACAATATCTATCACACAGAGCTGCGTGATGATTTGGTTAGCTCAATCAGTTGGATGGTTGGTTTATAATGCAGATTAATGCCAACAGTGTGGGTTCAATTCCTTGGGTGACTAAAGGACTGTCCTACTCAATCTCTCCCTTACTTGAGGTATGATAACTGTCCAGTTCAACTGCCGCCAGTTATCTCTATCATCCTGTAGGAGTATGGTGTCCTACCTTTACATTTCTGATCTACAGGTTTACCCAGAAACCCCGTCCCTGGGGAACTGCGGTGAAGCTGAGATGGCTGCTCTCCACCAACCCCAGCCACCTTCCTTTGTACCAGGTATAACTCATGCCAGTGCAGACGATTCCTATTTGCTCCAGGTTTGCCGTTAATCCTGGATATGACATTTGGTCAAATGCAGTTATGACGATGTAAAAAGTGCAGTAACTGTCACCTCACCTCTCGAATTCAGCTGTGTGTTCTCTTGTTGTACATCATTAAACCAAGGCTTCAATGAGCTCAAGGGATGAGAGCCCAAACTGAGCTTTAGTACTAACCGAGCAGGTTAGTACTGAGGAAGTGCTGCTTGATCCCACTGGAGATGACATCTGCCATTCCTTTTTTAATGACAGGGATTAGAGCAATGGGGTAGTCACTGATTGTCCGATGTTTTGTCTGTGTATCTACAGAACACACCCGGATAGTTTCCCACATTTTCAGGTAGGTCCCAGTGCTGTATCCCAGCAGGAACAGCCTGAATGGAATGTTATCATGGCCCACAGCCTTTGCATTCTCCAATCCCTCCAGCTGTTTGTAGATGCCACACAAAGTGAGTCGGATTAGCTGAAGACTGCCATCTGGAGGAGACTAAAATAGATCATCCCATCGATATTTCTGTCTGAACATTGTATGTTCAGCCTTAGATTTCTATTGTTGTTCTAAGCCCTTCCATCATTCAGGAAGGTGGTATTGGTGGATTCTTCTCCTCCAGTGAGTTGTGTGATTGTCCACCACTACTCACCCGGATTGTAGAGATTAGGTCTGATTCACTGGTTACATCTGTGTCTCCTTTGCTATTTATACCATGTGATGAGTAAGTGGCCCAATTTAGTAACTTCATCTCATTCTGAGGTGTATTTGGTGCTACTATAGTCAGGCCTTCCTGTTTTCTCCATTTATCAAGGGTTTATCCCTGGCTTGACGGCCAGGATAAAGTGGAGCATATGCCAGGCAGTGATAGTTAAAATTATACTGGAGTACAATTCTGCTGCTGTTGGTAATGACCAAAACCACCTCACACAGGCCAGTGCAAAATTCCAAAATCTATTGGAAATCTGCCCCATTGAGCACAGTGATGGTGTCACATATACACAGGGGTCTTCACATTGTAAAAGTGAAAAATGTCTCCATAAATACTGTGTGCGGTAGTTCACCGTTCCCAATACGGTCATTGAACAATGTGTTTGCAGAAGGTAGATCGGTGATGGTGAGGTCAAGGATGTTTCTCCCTATCAGTCTTTCCCCCCGACCCGGTGCAGATGCAGTGAAGCAGTTGTGTCCTTTTGAACTCAACCACCTCGATCAGCAACGCTGCTGCTGAGCTCCTCTTGGTGGTGGTTTTGAAATGGCCCACCCTGTATACATCCGCCAGCTCTGTCAGTCTCTGTGCTTCCTCCAAGTGTTGTTCAATGTAGAGGGACACTGAGGGGGGGGAGTCAGCAGGAGGTTTCCGTGTCAGTGTTTGATCTGACACCGTGAGGCTGAGGAGGGGGGGGGGGGGCGGGTCCGGTCAGCAGGAGGTTTCTGTGTCACTGTTTGAGCGAACACCATGAGGCTGAGGGAGGGGAGTCAGCAGCAGGTTTCCGTGTCAGTGTTTGATCTGACATAACGAGCTTCAAACCTCCTCCATACCTACCCCCTTCGCTATCTCTCTTTCCCTCCCCAAACCCTACGTTACTCTCTATCTCTATAACCTCCTCCAAACCTTCCACCCATCTCATCCATATAACTTCCTCCAGCCCCTACTGCCTTTGCTATCTCTATAACACCCTCCATGCACTGTACCCCTTTTATATCTCCCTAACTTCCTTCAAACCCGACACCCCTCCCTATCTCCTTAACCCTTTCCAAATACTGCACCCTTTCCTCGCTCTCTAAACTCCTCCAATCACTGCTCCCTTCCCTTTCTCTTCAACATACTCTCGCCCCTGCACCACACTCTATTTCCTTAACCCATTCTAAACCCTGCTCTCCTCCCTATATTTCTGAACCCTCTAAACCCTATACTTCTCCCTACTTACTCAACCCCACCAAACCCTTTCCCTATCTATCTAATCACATCCAATCCCGACACCCTTCCCTATCTCACTAACCTGTTCCAAACCCTATGCTACTCCGTATCTCCCTCAAACCCTGCACGCCTCCCTATCTCTCTAACCCCTCCAAACCTCCACATTTCCCTATCCGTCTAACCCCCTCCAATCCGTAACCCTTCTCTATCTCTCCAACCTCCTTCAAACCCTATACTACTCCACAACTTTCTCAAACCCTGCACGCCTCCCTATCCCTCTAATCCACTCCAAACCCTACACCCCTCCCTATACCTCTAAACCCCTCCCAAATCATATACTCCTCCCTAGCTCTCTCAACCTGCTCATACTACCCGCTAATACATAGAACATAGAACATAGAACAGTACAGCACAGAACAGGCCCTTCGGCCCACGATGTTGTGCCGAACTTCTAACCTAGATTAAGCACCCATCCATGTACCTATCCAAATGCCGCTTAAAGGTCGCCAATGATTCTGACTCTACCACTCCCACAGGCAGCACATTCCATGCCCCCACTACTCTCTGGGTAAAGAACCAACCCCTGACATCTCCCCCATACCTTCCACCCTTCACCTTAAATTTATGTCCCCTTGCAACACTCTGTTGTACCCGGGGAAAAAGTTTCTGACTGTCTACTCTATCTATTCCTCTGATCATCTTATAAACCTCTATCAAGTCACCCCTCATCCTTCGCCGTTCCAACGAGAAAAGGCCGAGAACTCTCAACCTATCCTCGTACGACCTACTCTCCATTCCAGGCAACATCCTGGTAAATCTTCTCTGCACCCTCTCCAAAGCTTCCACATCTTTCCTAAAGTGAGGCGACCAGATCTGCACACAGTACTCCAACTGTGGCCTAACCAAAGTCCTGTACAGATGCAACATCACTTCACGACTCTTGAATTTAATCCCTCTGCTATGAACGATAATACTCCATAGGCCTTCTTACAAACTCTATCCACCTGAGTGGCAACTTTCAAAGATCTATGTACATAGACCCCAAGATCCCTCTGTTCCTCCACCTGACTAAGAACCCTACCATTAACCCTGTATTCCGCATTCTTATTTGTTCTTCCAAAATGGACAACCTCACACTTGGCAGGGTTGAACTCCATCTGGCACTCCTCAGCCCGGCTCTGCATCATATCTAAGTCCCTCTGCAGCCGACAACAGCCCTCCTCACTGTCCACAACTCCACCTATCTTCGTATCATCTGCAAATTTACTGACCCACCCTTCGACTCCCTCATCTAAGTCATTAATAAAAATTACAAACAGCAGAGGACCCAGAACTGATCCCTGCGGAACTCCACTTGTAACTGGGCTCCATGCTGAATATTTACCATCTACCACCACTCTCTGCCTTCGACCGGTTAGCCAGTTTTCTATCCAATTGGCCAAATTTCCCTCTATCCCATGCCTCCTGACTTTCCGCATAAGCCTACCATGGGGAACCTTATCAAATGGCTTACTAATGTTTTATCACGCCTCATATTTACGCTTCTACTTCCGTTTTAAGTTTAGCCCTACACATATGGTAGTTGCCTCCATTGACCTGCTCAATTTGTACCTGCTTTAAGCTTCTCTTTCCGATTTAATTTCCTTCTTACTGCAGCAACTGACTCCATAACTAACAATGCATCACCACCTCCTCCTATACCCCTCTCCTGTGCTGTCTATAGTTCTTGCACCGCAGAATATTGAGTTGTCAGCCCTTACCTCCCTCAAGCACATCTCTGTAATGGCAAAAATGTCACAATTCCACGTGTCACCGCGTTCCCTTATCACATCTGTCTGTCCGATAACATACCCAACATTAAGGGAAAGCATATCCAGCCTGGAATATATCACCTAGAATACTCTGTACTTCAGAGTTCTTCAGTCATTGACTGCTCGTTATCAAGCTGCCTAATTCATGAACCAAAACTGTAACTCTGGGACTGAATGAATATTTGTTGAATTGTAATTTCGTTTTCAGTAAATGTATTCATCAAATGCAACTTTCCAGAACTGAACGGTCAGCTCTAAATACAGCGAGTTTCTGCTGATTAATTGCCTGCTCAGTGTGTAGAGGGGACAGCCCTTTGTAATGGAGAAAGTGAGGACTGCAGATGCTGGTGATCAGAGTCAAAAAGTGTGGCGCTGGAAAAGCACAACATATCAGGTGACATTTGAGGAGCAGGAGAGTCAAAGTTTTGGGCATCAGCCTTTCATCAGGAAGGCATTGGTGCCTTCCCATGTTTTCCATTCCATGATTAACAGGTTATAGGGAACCATATGTGTTCAGGAAAGCATCACTGTATAGAGCCCTGAAATCGAAAGCAGTCAATCAGATAGTTGGACAGTGAGTAGACATGGTGAGGTGAAGTACAGACTGATTGAAATACAAACATAGGGATAGATAAATCTCCGAGGTGAGACGGGATCCACCCTGGCTTACAACAGGAAGAGACGGAAGAGATTACTGCACCTTTGGAGATGATCTTTGCGTCCTTACTCTCCATTGGAGTCGTGCCAGATGATTGGAGGGTAGCAAATGTCACTCCCTTGTTCAGGAAATGGAATAAAGATAATCCAGAGAATTACAGACCAGTCAGTTTACATCAGCATTGGGCAAAGTTTTGGAGAGAATTCTGAGAGACAGAATTTATGATTACTTGTAAATCATAGTTTGGTTAGAAATAGTCAGCATGGCTTTGTGAGGGGCAGGTCATGCCTCACAAACCTTACTGAATTCTTTGAGGATGGGATCAAACACATTGAAGAAGCGAGAGTAGTGGATGTGGAGTACATGGTTTTTAACCAGGCGTTTGGTAAATTTCCCCATGGTAGGTTCACTCAGAAAGTAAGGACGCATCAGATACAGGGAAACCGGCCTGTCTTGATGAAGAATGGACTGGTCCATAGAAGACAGAGGGGGATGGTAAATGGCAAGTATTCAGTCTGGAGCTCGGTGTTCATTGGTGTTCCATTGGGATCGGTTCTGGGACCTCTGGTGTTTGTGATAGTTATAAATGACTTCGATGAGGAAGAGGGTAGGTGGATTAGTAAGTTTTTTCAATTTAACAAAGCATGGTGGAATTGTGGGTAGTGTGGAGGGCTATTGTAGTTTGCACAGGACATTGACAGGATGCTGAACTGGGCTGATAAGGAACAGTTGGAGTCCAACCTGGAAAATTGTGAAGCGATTCAGTTTGGAAGGTCAAATTTGAATGCATAATACACGGTTAAATGTAGGATTCATACATTTTGGAGTAACAGTGGGATCTGATGATCCATGTCATAGCTCCCACAAAGTTGCCACCCAGGTTGATAAGGTTCTTAAGAAGCCAGATGATGTTTTCATTAGAATGGGGGTTGAGTTTAAGTAGTGAGGTTATGCTGCAGCTCTATGGAACGCTAGTGAGATCACACTTAGAATGCTGTGTTCTGTACTGGTCGCCTCATTATAGGAAAGATGTGGAAGCATTGCTGGGTGTACTGAGGAAATTTATCAGTTCGCTGCTTGGACTGGAGGGCAGGTCTTGCAAAGGAAATTCAGGGAACTAGGTTTTTTTCTCATTGGAACGTAAAAGAATGGAACATGACTTGATAGAGGTGGACAAGATGATAAGAGGCATAGATAGAGTGGATAGGCAGAAACTTTCACCCAGGACGGAATTGGCTATGATGAGGGGGCACGGTTTTAAGGTAATTGGAGGAATATTTATGGGAGATGTCCGAGGTAGGTTCTTTACACAGAGAGTGTGGGTGTGTGGATAGGCACATGAATGATCGTATAATGAAAGGTATGTAGGTTAGTCTGATCTTAGAACAGGATAAAATGTCGGCAGGATGTCACGGGCCTGTACTATGATTCCTGTTTCACCAAGCTTGTAGGTTCTCATCAATTCTTGAGTGTGTGAGGGAGTGATGTGTGTGAGATCAGGAAGCTTTGATGAGGAGTTAGGTCAAAATTTACATTTACGTTGTGCATTGTTACAGTCACCTGAGTGCCAGTACAATATGTGTATGTCACCACACACCAAACAGAATCCGCCAAGTTCAGTTATTAACGTGCTTCTTGGCCTGCCATTTGCTTTTGCTTTCTTCAGATATATTCTGTTTGGTGAACCATGTATTAATCTCTGGCCATCCACAGAGATGTAAAATTTCATTTTGATACTGGTGATAATGAAGGAGACATTTATTGGGTATGGTTTCAGACGTTTCTTTGTGAGACTCAAGATAGTGCATCAGACTGTCAACTTTTCCCAGCATCCGGTCCAGGGTGCAGATGTATAGAGTCTGGGAGGTAGGCCAGGTGTCAGCACCATCAGTAAGTTGTGCGGTGTGATTCTGACACTGCATGGCGACACATCTGCCCACTGGGCCAGGCTCTGACTGAAGATGGTTTTTTAAAACTTGGTTGCTGGTCAGCCATTGATATCTAATTTGGACATTATTTGTAACACAAAAATAAAGAATGCACATTTTATTTTATATCAAATAAAGAACATGGCACCTAACTGTTATGATCAGAATTATACATTCAATGTCAGGATTCAAAACAATGCATTGCCACTCCAACATTTTGAAAATGGTCGGCTTCTCAATGATTCCATGTTCAGAGTGAGTAAACGATTGGACAATATAATAGAATTAGCGTTCGTATACATTTATATATAATCAATCAGTTAAATTTCTCAGTGAAATGTACGAGCTTCAGCTAATAGCCAGTAATTTAGAAATGGCAATAATTGAACATGCACTGTGAATGATTTAGGTTATCACATTTATCGAACAATAATTTGAAAACTTCCGATTTTTAGAAAGAATGATACTTAATATGAAATGTGGACAGTGAAAAAAAAAGGACATATTATGGTGTGAGGGGAAAGTCAGAGCTTTTCAAAGAGATTTGTGCCAAAGCAATGATATATTTGTTTTCGTTATCAGAACATAACATTTCAAATATTCATGTTCTGAGTAATAAATAGACTACATAATGGGACTGACCATGCAATATTTGCATTTTAAATGTTTTCCTCCACCAAATAATCAGATATTTGCGAGCACTTAAAACGGGAAAAAATCCGATACTGATTTTTATTTTCATCAGACACATGATAGAGTACAAGCCTTTAAAGTTCAGGAGGAGGCCATTGGCCACTGTGTTTCCCAAGTACCTTCCATTTGCCAGCCCTATCTCTGTAGCCCATTAAATTCATAATTTCCAAATATATATCCAATTCTTTATTGAATCGTCATCTACAACTCTCCCAGGCAGTCTAATCCAAATCCTAACAACTCTCTCAATAAAGAAGTATTTATGTATCTCAGTCCCAGCTCTTCTGCTGACAATTTTGAAATTAGAACCCCTTGATGCTGTAATGCCAACTAACAGAAACAGAGTTTGCCTGTTTTACTCTGCAACTTTCTTCATACTTTTGAGCACCGCAATAAGTTCAGATTTTTGTCTGTTCTGCTCCAGGAAGAATAAGCCTTGCAAGAACTGTAACAAACACTACATCGGAAAAACAGGCAGAAACGGGTGTGATGGGGATAAATAGTCAATTAAATTCTATATTATGGGCAAACTGCAGAAGGTCAAGCCATGTTCTCATATCCACCTTGAATTGGAAGCAAATACATACTGGAAAATAATCAAAAATATTGGAACACCACAGTAGGGGAGAAACAAAACATGTCGTCTGCACTTGATGGATATTTAGAAATATATAGTACATGTACAACCTGAACAAGGACCAAGCGATGGAAGCGAGAGTACAAGAAATCCTTTCTTAATTTTGAATGAATTCCAGATCCCGGTTTTCTTGAATAGTGATGGTTTTTCATCCAAGCTCACCATCCAGTCTTTTCTGCATATAAACCAACATTTTCCGTATTACCATCAGCTCTGAGGAAGGAGCACTGGACCTGAAATGTTAACTCTGATTTCTCTGCACAGATGCTCCCAGACCTACTGAGCAGTTGCAGCAACTTCTGTTTTGTTTCAACATTTTCATCACAATGTCTCACAATCCAATACGTCATCGATATTTAGAACCCTGTCAAACATAGGAACTTTGTAATTTCTCATTTAATGTCCATAACAAATTACTCAAGATTCAACTGAGACAACAACTTTGTTGTTATCATTCAGATCAGACACTTTGTCACAGTTCAGAAAGAAGAAAAACATCAAAAGAGCTGGAGTGAAACTCAGTGGATCTGGCAACATCTGAGCAGAGATGCAAAAAATTGACCTTTGATTCTAATATGACTTTTCAGAACAGTGTCACATCATATGACATATGTTAATTCTGATGCTCTCTGCAGATACTTCCTCATCTTTTTCGTTTCTCCAGCAATTTCTGTTTATATTTCATGCTTCCATTATCTCTATATTTCATGTTTCTTGACAGGTCTACATGTTGACTTTGGTAATATTTGGACAATGTGGTACTTTCATGTTTCTATTACAGTTGGTGTGTCTGTGACACCTGAATTACAGCCGAAATCTGTTTCTTCTTTAAGATCGAAAGTAAAAACAATTCTGAACATCCTATAAATCTCAGGAGATCTATTATTAAAATATATTTTAGAGGCAGCTGAAATTCATGAAATAATAGGGATAGATTATTGATGATGGAACACTCTGTGTCCTTCATTGAACAAGCTCTCTACAAATGCTTTCAATGCATAACACAGTATCATTACAACAAAGATGGTGAAAGCTTAGCCCATTGTCTCTTCCAGTTTGGAATGAGCGATATCTCTACTATTATTCTTCTGTATTGTCCCCATAGCCCTGCACATTTTGTTATTAATATCTGCTTTTAATTGTAAGCATCCTGCAAGATATGAACAATATGATCAACCTCAAACAAAAACAGACGTTGGAGGGATAGCTCAGCAGGTCTGGCAGTAGCAATGAAGAGACATCAATGTTAATGCTTCAGGTGCGGTGACCCTACTCAATGTGTATTCCCAATGATTAAATGGTGTGTATATAAAATATAAAATATCCTTGTTATGAACTATATTTAATTCTATCTGACGTTAAGAGTGTTGATGACATGTGGAATATCATTGTACTCCCCATGCAGTCTCCACAGCCACTGCCCCCATTCCGCCCTATCTCCCAGCCAAACGTGACTCATTAATTCAACAGTCTTAATGAATAAGTTCACTTTTGGTTTGGAACTGAGGAGAAAAAGCGTAAAAATTACTTCTTTATAGCAAATAAAACTGCATTAAAATGTTTGTCCATTTGTATAAATTAATTACTCAAGCATATTATAAATGGAAGGTCAAACGTTTCTTTATTAGAGCAGGGAGAGGAACATTCAGAGAAGTCCACACTTCCTGTCGATGTGCAGAGCAACTGCACCCAGTGACAGTGTGTTGGCTGGCGTTTCTTCCCGTGGAGGAGAGATCAGCACAGTAACAACGTCCTGATCGTGTTTTTTTATTGTGGAGTGGTGAAAATTTGGGGTCAGATGGTGACAGCATTGCAAACGTACAACAGGGCAGAGTCATCTAGCCTGCGAAAAGAAAACATCCATCATTCTCCCACACAATGACTTCATTAGAGCAATTAGTGATGGGAGATGTGACCAATAGCCAGCGATGTCAGCATCCAGTCCAGTCCAGTTATATTGTGAACTGAATGTGCTGTATTGAAAGCTAGAACTGTTTGCTCAGTGACTGTGATTGATGTCAGTCTCCATGCATTGTAACTGTGTCACTGGAGGGTTTCCCTCTCCTATTGGTGAGGGGCTTCACTCAGTGCGCTATCCCAGTGTAGGAGCAGATGCATCAGCTCCAACAATAACAAAGATCAGCAACTGCACAGACGTGGAGAGGACAGATCTGAATCTGAGAATAATGGACTGGATAATTAAACCAATGGAGAGGAGGCTTTCCTTGGGACTTTTCAAAATTTTTCTCTTTTGGGAATTTCTACCATATCGGATATTATCGGTACTGATCATTATTTTGGGCGGGGTGGAGGGTGTGTTACTAACCTATTCTCGCTATTGTTGGTGTTTTCTACCTCTGTCCATTCATTAATCCCATAAACAATTTTGAACTTCATGCAATTGCTGTTATCTATATTTGTCAAAGAAAGAAACTATTATCTTCAACTCAAATTGCAGTCTTCATTCATATGAAATGCAGATCACTCCCTTACAAACATCTGAGAACAGAACTGTGGGCAACCTCGAGATCCCTTTTTGCCCTGAACTGATTTATGTCTCGTGTTCTCTCTGTCACGAACCCTGTCCACTACCAGCTCATAATATCTCCAGTCTCCATCTCTGCATCAGTGCTGTGGCTGAACAAACCATTGTCTGCACATTGGTAAATTCAGACTTTATGTTTCAAGCTCTCTTCTGGCCACTTTTCCAGCTACAAGGATTTCAATCATAAAATTGTTCTTGTCTCGGACGTTCCTTCATGATTAGGACAATGTATCAGAGTAGGAATGTCGCTGGATGTAATTCAGGAGCAAAGCTTATTAAACGAAAGACATTGTTTCAAGCGATTTGTTTCAAGTCCTACCACAGCTGATGGCAGAACTTCAATAAAAAATGATAAGAATTCGAATAAAGTGCATTGCACGAAAAACAACCATAAAACCCAGATTTTGTCTGAAAATCTTGCTCTTTCACTTTGACTTTAAAGATGTCTAATGTTACTACCCGGTCTGGGTTAAGTGTGACTTCAGACCCATATCAATGTGCTTGATTTTATATTGGCTTGTGGAATGGCCTCACAGTCAGGACAATTAGTGATGATTAACAAATGCTGCCCTGGCAGAGATGCCGACTTCCCTTGGAATAACACATTTGAAGCTTAAACCAAATAAAAGAAGATGCTAGAGATCTGAAATTACATAAGAAATGCAAAGCAAAGAACAGAAAGTGCTGGGAGCTTTCCTGAACTGAAACCAGTTGTAAAATAGTGTGAATAATGCTGGGGACAGGGAAGTCTGCTTAGAAGGGCAGGAGGAGTGAGCTAAATCGATAGAGAAAGAGAGAGAGAGAACAAAAATAGCAAACAAAGGGAATGATGATCAGCTGGGATGGAACTAAAATGTGAGAATCACCTCATTTATTTTTAACTTTCCCCATCTTCCTGAATATCTTGCCCATGCCGGTACATGTATACCCCGCTTTTCAAAAGTTCGCTTTTTACCACTTCCTTTTCCGTAAAACCTCCATAACGTCCTGTTTTCGCTAACCAAAAGAAATCCGAAGAGGATTTTCACTTTTACCAAGAAAGATGATTTATTTTCCCACATAAATTAACGCTATTTCACTTTACGCCATATCAGCTTATGAAAGGTTTTGTAGGAACACTCTACTTTCAGATACTCAGGGAAAATATATATATCTAAGACCATGTTTAAAGCGATTTGATCCCAACTGTCTGTCTTCCCTGAGTGTCGTCATCTTCTTATATTTATTGATGGGATATCGGTATCGCTGGGTGGGCCAGCATTAATTCACTTATTTGATTGCCCTTGAGAAGACCTTGAGCCTCAATGGCACTTAGACAGAGTGAGGCACACAAGGTGACAGTTGCACAGGATTTCGCAAAGCAAGAGTGACTTTCACAAGATTAATATTATTTGAAATGTTAGAGACTTCAATTCGCCAGTGTAACTACGGTGGGGAGGAAGGTGTTCCTGAGCATACTGGTCCATGTTTTCAAGCCTCTGTATCTCCTCCCTTTTGGAAGAGGTTGTAGGAGATCATTACCGGTTTTGGAGATATATTTGACATTGCCAGCCTTTCACTGACAATGAGAAGTACAAATGGATGGGAGATTGTCTTCCATGATAGTCTGGGCTGTGCACACAACTGTCTGTAGTTTCTTCTGGTCCTGGGAAGCGCAGTTACCCTCACACTATTATGCACGTGAATAGAATGCTTTCAGTTGCCAGTATGCAGATCACTGGGAGAAGGCAGTTCCAAAATATTTAGATGTAAGAATTGGTTGTTCAATGGTGATCCAAGTTCTGGTTGCTGTTTTGACAACAATTGAAATTTAACCAATAAATTTCAATTATGTCCAAGACACCAAAACACAATTGAGTTTATTTTATTGCCAACATCCAACCAAAGAGCCATCACATGCTTCAAACGAATAGAGACGCCATCACCATCACAACAAGGGAGAAATAGACAGACACATATAAGGAGAGAGAGAACAAAGCGAGGGAAACAGAATGACAGTCAGTAAAACAGAGAAAGGAAACAAAACAAGAAACAAACAGTCACATGGACAGGGAGAAGGGGACATAGTAAGTTCAGGGAAAGAAACAAAAGACAGAGAAAAGGAAAAGACAGGGAAACAGATAGTGTGAGAGAAATAGTGAGAGACAAAGCACACAGGGAGCTGAGGATAGGGTCACAGTGAGCTGGGGATGGGGTCACAGTGAGCTGGGGATGGGGTCACAGTGAGCTGGGGATGGGGTCACAGTGAGCTGAGGATAGGGTCACAGTGAGCTGGGGATAGGGTCACAGTGAGCTGGGGATAGGGTCACAGTGAGCTGGGGATAGGGTCACAGTGAGCTGGGGATGGGGTCACAGTGAGCTGGGGATGGGGTCACAGTGAGCTGGGGATGGGGTCACAGTGAGCTGGGGATGGGGTCACAGTGAGCTGGGGATGGGGTCACAGTGAGCTGGGGATGGGGTCACAGTGAGCTGGGGATGGGGTCACAGTGAGCTGGGGATAGGGTCACAGTGAGCTGAGGATGGGGTCACAGTGAGCTGGGGATGGGGTCACAGTGAGCTGGGGATGGGGTCACAGTGAGCTGGGGATAGGGTCACAGTGAGCTGGGGATAGGGTCACAGTGAGCTGAGGATGGGGTCACAGTGAGCTGGGGATGGGGTCACAGTGAGCTGGGGATGGGGTCACAGTGAGCTGGGGATGGGGTCACAGTGAGCTGGGGATAGGGTCACAGTGAGCTGAGGATGGGGTCACAGTGAGCTGGGGATGGGGTCACAGTGAGCTGGGGATAGGGTCACAGTGAGCTGAGGATAGGGTCACAGGGAGCTGGGGGTGGGGTCACAGTGAGCTGGGGATGGGGTCACAGTGAGCTGGGGATAGGGTCACAGTGAGCTGGGGATAGGGTCACAGTGAGCTGGGGATAGGGTCACAGTGAGCTGGGGATGGGGTCACAGTGAGCTGGGGATGGGGTCACAGTGAGCTGGGGATGGGGTCACAGTGAGCTGGGGATAGGGTCACAGTGAGCTGGGGATGGGGTCACAGTGAGCTGGGGATAGGGTCACAGTGAGCTGGGGATAGGGTCACAGTGAGCTGGGGATAGGGTCACAGTGAGCTGAGGATGGGGTCACAGGGAGCTGGGGATAGGGTCACAGTGAGCTGAGGATAGGGTCACAGTGAGCTGAGGATAGGGTCACAGGGAGCTGGGGATAGGGTCACAGTGAGCTGAGGATAGGGTCACAGTGAGCTGGGGATAGGGTCACAGTGAGCTGGGGATGGGGTCACAGTGAGCTGGGGATGGGGTCACAGTGAGCTGGGGATGGGGTCACAGTGAGCTGGGGATGGGGTCACAGTGAGCTGGGGATAGGGTCACAGTGAGCTGAGGATAGGGTCACAGGGAGCTGGGGATAGGGTCACAGTGAGCTGAGGATAGGGTCACAGTGAGCTGGGGATAGGGTCACAGTGAGCTGGGGATGGGGTCACAGTGAGCTGGGGATAGGGTCACAGTGAGCTGAGGATAGGGTCACAGTGAGCTGGGGATGGGGTCACAGTGAGCTGGGGATGGGGTCACAGTGAGCTGGGGATGGGGTCACAGTGAGATGGGGATGGGGTCACAGTGAGCTGGGGATGGGGTCACAGTGAGCTGGGGATGGGGTCACAGTGAGCTGGGGATAGGGTCACAGTGAGCTGGGGATGGGGTCACAGTGAGCTGGGGATGGGGTCACAGTGAGCTCGGGATGGGGTCACAGTGAGCTGGGGATAGGGTCACAGTGAGCTGGGGATAGGGTCACAGTGAGCTGGGGATGGGGTCACAGTGAGCTGGGGATAGGGTCACAGTGAGCTGGGGATAGGGTCACAGTGAGCTGGGGATGGGGTCACAGTGAGCTGGGGATGGGGTCACAGTGAGCTGGGGATGGGGTCACAGTGAGCTGGGGATAGGGTCACAGTGAGCTGGGGATGGGGTCACAGTGAGCTGGGGATGGGGTCACAGTGAGCTGGGGATGGGGTCACAGTGAGCTGGGGATGGGGTCACAGTGAGCTGAGAATGGGGTCACAGTGAGCTGGGGATGGGGTCACAGTGAGCTGGGGATGGGGTCACAGTGAGCTGGGGATGGGGTCACAGTGAACTGAGGATAGGGTCACAGGGAGCTGAGGATAGGGTCACAGTGAGCTGGGGATGGGGTCACAGTGAGCTGGGGATGGGGTCACAGTGAGCTGGGGATGGGGTCACAGTCAGCTGGGGATGGGGTCACAGTGAGCTGGGGATGGGGTCACAGTGAGCTGGGGATGGGGTCACAGGGAGCTGGGGATGGGGTCACAGTGAGCTGGGGATGGGGTCACAGTGAGCTGGGTATGGGGTCACAGTGAGCTGGGGATGGGGTCACAGTGAGCTGGGGATAGGGTCACAGTGAGCTGGGGATAGGGTCACAGTGAGCTGGGGATAGGGTCACAGTGAGCTGGGGATAGGGTCACAGTGAGCTGGGGATGGGCTCACAGTGAGCTGGGGATGGGGTCACAGTGAGCTGAGGATGGGGTCACAGTGAGCTGGGGATGGGGTCACAGTGAGCTGGGGATGGGGTCACAGTGAGCTGGGGATGGGGTCACAGTGAGCTGGGGATAGGGTCACAGTGAGCTGAGGATAGGGTCACAGTGAGCTGGGGATAGGGTCACAGTGAGCTGGGGATGGGGTCACAGTGAGCTGGGGATAGGGTCACAGTGAGCTGGGGATAGGGTCACAGTGAGCTGGGGATAGGGTCACAGTGAGCTGGGGATGGGGTCACAGTGAGCTGGGGATGGGGTCACAGTGAGCTGGGGATGGGGTCACAGTGAGCTGGGGATAGGGTCACAGTGAGCTGGGGATAGGGTCACAGTGTGCTGGGGATGGGGTCACAGTGAGCTGGGGATAGGGTCACAGTGAGCTGGGGATGGGGTCACAGTGAGCTGGGGATGGGGTCACAGTGAGCTGGGGATAGGGTCACAGTGAGCTGGGGATGGGGTCACAGTGAGCTGGGGATGGGGTCACAGTGAGCTGGGGATGGGGTCACAGTGAGCTGAGGATAGGGTCACAGTGAGCTGGGGATGGGGTCACAGTGAGCTGGGGATGGGGTCACAGTGAGCTGAGGATAGGGTCACAGTGAGATGGGGATGGGGTCACAGTGAGCTGGGGATAGGGTCACAGTGAGCTGGGGATGGGGTCACAGTGAGCTGGGGATAGGGTCACAGTGAGCTGGGGATGGGGTCACAGTGAGCTGGGGATAGGGTCACAGTGAGCTGGGGATGGGGTCACAGTGAGCTGGGGATAGGGTCACAGTGAGCTGGGGATGGGGTCACAGTGAGCTGGGGATAGGGTCACAGTGAGCTGGGGATAGGGTCACAGTGAGCTGGGGATGGGGTCACAGTGAGCTGGGGATGGGGTCACAGTGAGCTGAGGATAGGGTCACAGTGAGATGGGGATGGGGTCACAGTGAGCTGGGGATGGGGTCACAGTGAGCTGGGGATGGGGTCACAGTGAGCTGGGGATGGGGTCACAGTGAGCTGAGGATAGGGTCACAGTGAGCTGGGGATGGGGTCACAGTGAGCTGAGGATAGGGTCACAGTGAGATGGGGATGGGGTCACAGTGAGCTGGGGATGGGGTCACAGTGAGCTGGGGATAGGGTCACAGTGAGCTGGGGGTGGGGTCACAGTGAGCTGGGGGTGTGAATGGGAGGTGCTGGGGGTGAGGACCAGAGAGAGCTCGGAGTGAACTGGGGGAAGGAAGATGAGCATGTACTATGACTTGTAACAAGGCAGATCATAGTAAGCAAGGATGTGCATAACGATGGCTATAAAACATGTCTGAGAGGCATATAGGTTACGCTGCACAGCGCATGCGCGAGGCAAGGTCAACATGAACAAGATCAGTATTATCTGAGATTAGAGAGTACATTCTTCAGTCTCATAACAGTCAAGAAGAAACTTTTAATGAACCAACTGCTCAGTGTTTTCAAGCTTCCATATCTTTTAGCCTGATGGAAGAGGTTGTGGGAGACCATTACTTGGGTTGATGGGTCTTTGATAATGTTAGAACAAAACATTCCAGCACAGAAACAGGCCATTCGGTGGTCCAAGCCTGTGGCGATCCAAATCTTCTACCTAAACCTGTCGCCTATTTTCTAAGGATCTGTATCCATTTGCTCTCTTCCCATTCATGTATCTTTCCAGAAACATCTCAAATGAAACCAGTGGTCATAGTTCACCATTTTGCGAAACTCCCTTCCCCTACTATTCTCTGCCTCCTGTTGCCCAGCCAGTTCTTTATCCACGTAGCTAGCACACCATGTGACTACACTTTCTCCATAACCCGACCGAGGGGAAACATACCAAAAGCCTTCCTGAAGTCCATGTACTTGACACCTACAGTCTCTCCCTCATCAGAGCTGAAAATGTGTTGCTGGAAAAGCGCAGCAGGTCAGGCAGCATCCAAGGAACAGGAGAATTGACGTTTCGGGCATCAGCCCTTCTTCAGGAAGGGCTTCTTCAGGGCCCGAAACGTCGATTCTCCTGCTCCTTGGATGCTGCCTGACCTGCTGCGCTTTTCCAGCAGCACATTTTCAGCTCTGATCTCCAGCATCTGTAGTCCTCACTTTCTCTCCCTCATAAATCAACTTTGTCACTTCCTCAAAGAATTCTATTGAGTTGGTAAGACATAACCTTCCCTGCACAAACACTTGTTGCCTATCACTGATAAGACTATTTTCATCCAAATGAGAGTAGATCCTATCCCTCAGTATCTTCTCTAGCAGGTTCCCTACCGCTGACATCAGTCTCACCGGTCTATAATTGACTGGATTATCCCTACTACCTTTCTTAAACAAGGGGATTAACAATTTTCCAGTCTTCCGGGACATCAGCCGTGTTCAAGGATATCTGTTAATGCCCCAGATATTTCCTGTCTCCCTTCCCTCAGTAATCTGGGGTAGATGTTGGCAGCCTTTCTGTGGCAACGAACCATGTAAATGGAATCAATGGTTGGGATGTTAGAGTCCGTGTAGGTCAGAGCTGTGCACCCAACCTTCTGTAGTTTCTAACAATCCTGAGTAGAGCAGTTGCCATACCAGGCTGTTATCCACCGGGACAATACGCTCTCAATGGTGCATCTGTAGAAGTAGTGCATGCTGAATTTCCTGTATCACCTGAGGAAGGAGAGGCATTGTTGAACCTTCCCGACCGTCGGACCTATGTAAGAAGTTCAGGACAGGTTGTGAGTTATCATCACTCGGAGGCACTTGATGCTCTGCACTCCCACAAACCTTTGGTTTAGATGGGGTGTGTTCCCCTCCTTTCTTCTTAAAGTCAGTGATCAGTCCTTTACGTTTACCAGATTAGAGAGAGAGGTCATTATCAACATATCATGCCACCAAGTTCTCTATCGCCTTTCTAGATTCTGACACGTTGTTTTTTAATATCCGTACTGCTATAGTGATGTCATCAGCGAACTTGTAGCTGGCGTTGTTTGGAATTTGGAAACTCAGCCGTGGCTGTACAGGGAGTACGTAGGGGGCTGAGGGCACAGCCGTGGTTGTACAGGGAGGACATTAGGGGGCTGAGGACACAGCAGTCGGTGTACATGGAGTAGAGCTGGGGGCTGAGGACACAGCCGTAGTTGTACAGGGAGTACATAGGGGGCTGAGGGCACAGCCGTGGTTGAACAGGGAGGACTTTAGTGGGCTGAGGTCACAGTCGTGGGTGTGCAGGGAGTGGAGTTGGGGGCTGAGGAAACAGCCGTGATTGTACAGGGAGGACATGAGGGGGCTGAGGAAACAGCCGTCGGTGTACAGGGAGAATGGTAGGGGCTGCAGAAACAACGGTGGGTGTACAGGGAGTACAGTGGTTGGCTGATGACACAACCGTGGGTGTACAGGGAACACACTAAGGGGCTGAGGTCACAGCCGTGGGTGGAGCTGGAGTACTGTAGGGGGCTGAGGGTACAGCCGTGGGTGTACAGGGAGTATTGTTGGGTGTTGAGAACACAGCCTTCAGCAGCTTTAGTGTTGATTGTTATTGTGGAGGAGGTGATTTTACCGATCTCCACGATTGTGGGTCAAAAGCCTGAGGAGCCAGTTGCAAAGGATTGAACCGAGACCAAGGTCGTGGAATTTTGGGATTAGTCTGTAAGGGATCATGATTTTGAAGGTGGAGCTTTAGTCAATGAGCAGGAGTCTGGTGTAGGTGTCCTTGTTGTCCAGATGTTCTAGAGATGCGTGCAGGCTCGGGTATAGCATCTGTTGTGAACCTGTTACATCAGTCAGCACATTATAGGGCAGCAGGTCAGGCTGGGAGACTGGAGTTCGTGAAGGCCATAACTAGTCTCTCAAAGCACTTCATCGTCTATAAGGGCACGTTCCATGTGCTTTCTCACTTATGAGGATGATGATGGCCTTCTTGAATCAGGTTGGGACTTCGGCTTCTGGAGGGAGAGGCTGACGTTGTATGTGAATACCTCTGCTAGTTGGTACAAACAGGATCTGAGTGCTCAGCCAGGAACACTCTCCAGGCCCATCACTTTCTTTGAGTTGACTCACTGAAAGACTGACCTTGCCTGCAGCGGTGACAACAGACACAAGTACATCTGGGGCTTTTGCGGCAGGTGTCAACCCTCAGTGACAGTCACACAGTCATTTATGATCGACATCCCCTCCCCCTACCTCGCTCTGCTGTCTTCAACACACAATGACATTGGTTGGTGTGAGCACCACACAGTCAGCGTTGAGACAGATTGCCATTAATAGACTGGGATCGTGCGCCATCAAGTTCTGCATCACCATAATGGGGTAAATTCATAATAAAATGGTGTGCAGGGTGCCAGTGCCAGTGGTGCAAGGAGTGAAGACTTTGCAGGTGTAAATCCAGTCAAGCCACTGCTAAAACCTAAATGGAGTCAAGCATCTTGAGCATTGTGCCTTTTCAATGGTGGACTGTCCTTAGGTAGTCAGGAAGTGCCATTTACGTGAACCATCTGACCTGACGGAAGTTTTGCGAGCTTTGCAGATGATACAATGATGATTGGATGGGCAGGTGATATTGAGGAAGTGGGGAGGCTGCAGAAAGACTTGGACAGTTTAGGACACTGGGAAAACACATGGCTGATGGAACACCATATGGGAACATGTGAGATTATGCACTTCAGTAGGCGGAATACAGGCAGACACTATGTTCTAAAAGGCTTCATGAAATCTGAAGCACAACAGGAGTTGAGTCCTCGCCCTCTCTTACGGTTAATGCGCAGATTCAATTGGCAGTTAGGAAAGCAAATGCAATATTAACATTCATTTCAAGAGAGTGAGAGTGATGAGAATGTAATGGACTATGGTCAGACGGCATTTGGATTATTGTGAGCTGTTCTGGGGAAGGATCTACGGGTGTTGGACATGATCTATCCTGGGAATGATGGCTTGTCATATGAGCGGCAGTTCAGGGCTCTGTGTCTGTACTCAATGGAATTTAGAAGAATGGGTGGGGGGGGGGGCGCACCTGATTGAAGCTGACCGACTACTGCAAAGATTGATACAGTTAGAGTTTCCATTCTTCTTAGAGACTACGACAAAATGGCACAGTTTCAGAGTGAAGAGATAGCCTGAATAGCCTAAATCTATTGCTATATCTCATGCCCTTATGGTCATACAGTCTATTATTCAGTGCAGAGTTGAAAGTCTCAGACCTGCTCTTGTAACCCTTGTATATGTACGTTGATTTGACTTCACCTTCTGGTCAATGGTAACCCCTGTAATATGGATGGTGGGAGAAATCAGTGCCAGTCAGTAGCGCAGTAATATGTTGAATATAAGCTGCTATCTGTGAGTCTCTATAATGATTGTCATTTTCAGTTTGGTATTTTTGAAGGATCGATCCTGTTACGCTAATGTTGTTGAACTTAACAAAACAGGTGCAATTTATCACAGCGCTCAGCAACAATACGTCATGGAACACTGAACACCTTTCTAATAACAGAATGGTCTAAAATGTTCATCATCAGAAACACTGCTTTCCTATTCATGTTCAAATCAGACAACCTGTCCCATCGAGGTGCTCAACTTGGAACTTTTTACATTTTTTTTCGGATATGAGAATCGCTGGATGGGCCCACCATTTCTTGCCCGTCCCTAGTTGTCCCCTTGAGAAGGTGGTGCTGAGCTGCCTTCTTGTACCGCTGCAGTCCACCTGCTGTGCATTGACCCACAATGCTATGAGGGAGGGAGTTACAGGGTTTTGACCCAGCAACAGTGAAAGAATTGTGATATATTTCCAACTCAAGATGTTGACTGGTTTGGAGGGGAGTTTGTATGTGGTGGTGTTTGCAAAAGCCTGCTGCTCTTGTCATTCTAGATGGAAGTGCTTGTAGGATTGGAAGGTACTGTCTGAGGATCTTTGAAGAATTTCTGCAGTGCATCTTGTAGATAGTACACACTGCTGCTACGAAGCGTTGGTCGTGGAGGCAGTGAATGCTTGTGGATGTGGTGCCAATCAAAAGGGCTGCTTTGTCCTGGATGGTGTCAAGCTTCTTTCGTGTCGTTGTGGCTGCACTCATTAAGGCAAGTGGGAGAATTCCATCTCACTCCTGACTTGTGCCTTGTAGATGGTGAAAATTCTTTGGGAAGACAGGAGGTGAGTTACTCACGCAGTATTCCTAGCCTCTGATCAGCTCGCTGTGGCGAGTCCAGTTGAAGTTCTGGTCAATGATAACCCCAAGTGTATTGATAGAGGGTGTGGAGTGGGGAATGTAGTGACAAATATGCTGCTGAATACCAAGTGTTTATGTTGTTTCTTACTGGTGACGGTCATTGTCTGACATTTGTGTGACACGAATGTTACTTGCCACTTGTCAGCTCATGTCTGGAGATTGTCCAGATCTTGTTGCATTTAGGCACGGACTGCTTCAGTATCTGAGCATTTGTTAATGGTGCTGAACATTGTGCAGTCATCATCGAATATCCCCATTCTGACCTTATGATGGAGAGAAGGTCATTGATGAAGGCACTGAAGATGTTTGGACCTAGGTTTCATCCGGAGGGCCACTGTAGATTTTACGTAGCATGGTGATGAAACGTCTGTAAATGAACATTCCAGTTCATGGAGCAAACCTGCAACAACATTATCCTGAGGGACTACTGCAGAGATGTTCTGGAACTGAGATGACTGATCTCCAATAACAATGACCGTTTTCCTATCTGTCAGTTATGACTCCAATGACAAGTGTTGGCCTGCGATATCCTTTTTGCTGGGGTTTCTTGATGCCTCATTTGAAAGAATGCAGCCTTGATGTCAAGGGCTGGAATTCAGTTCCTTTTTCTCTGTTGAACAAAGGCTGTGACTAGGTCAGGAGCAGAGTGTCTTTGGCAAAACCCAAAAGGGGCGTCACTGAGCAGGTTATTGCTGAGCAGGTGCTGCTTGATAACACGATTGATGACACCTTCCATCACTTTACTGATGATGGAGAGTACATTGATAAGGCGGTATTGGGACGGGTTGAATTTGTCCTGCGTTTTATGTACAGAACATACTTGAACAGTTTTTTTTCCCCATTGTCGGTTTGTAACTGTACTGGAACAGCTTTCCTAGGGAAGCGGGAAGTTCTGGAGTACAAGTCTTCAGGACTATTGCCGGCATATTTTCAGTGGTTATAGCCTTTGCAGTACCCAGTACCTTCAATTGTTTCTTGACATCAGTCAATCGAATTTGCTGAAGACTGCTATCTGTAATGATGGGGACCACAGGAGGAGGCCGAAATGGACAATTCACTCGAAACTTCTGACTGAAGATTTCTGCGAAAGCTTCAGCCTTATCTTTTGCACTGATGTGCTGGGCTCTTCCATCATTGAGGATGGGGATATTTGTGGAGACTCCAGTGAGTTGTTTAATCATCCAGCACCATCCATGATCGGACTCTGAGGACTGCATTGTTTAAATCTGATGCATTCGTTGTGGGATAGCTCAGTTCTGTCTGTCCCTTGCTGCTTATGTTATTTGGCACGTAAGTACTTCATGCCGCTACCTTACCTCTAACACCAGGGGCCCTTATAATACTCAGTCATCTCCTGTGTGACACCTTGTCAAAGGCCTTCTTGAAATCCAGGTTGATAACATCCATTGGCTGTGCTTGGTCAAACCTGCTCATTTCCTCTTCAAAGAATTCCAACAGATTTGTCAGTCATGACCTTCCCTTGATGAAGAGATTTTGTTCCATTTTACCAAACACTTCCAAGTATTCAGAAATCTCATCCTTCCCAATGGATTCCAGGATCATACCCAAGACCGAAGTTAAGCCATTAATTGTGGATATTTTTTGTCTTTTTCCTCACTCCCTTGTTACAATGGGGTGTCACGTTCGAGGGTATCCAGTGCTCTGAGATCGTTCCTTACTCTAGTGATTCCTGAAAGATCACCACTGTCCCCCCACGCCTTCTGCATCTATCTTCTTTATATCTCTGTGATGTAGTCCATCCGGTCCAGGATAATTAACCACCTGCTGGTCATTCAGTTTTTTCTAGCACGCTCTCCATGTTGGTGGCCAGCATACTCAGCTCTGGCCCCTCACTGTCTTGAATGTTAAGGTATTACTCGTATCTTCCACCGTGACCAAATTTTTCAGTTCCTCAGCCTATTCTTGTTCACCACTACTACCTCTCCAGTATCATTTTCCAGCAGTTCAATGTCTACTTTTGCCTCTCTTTTGTACTTTATATATTGAAAGAAGCTCGTACAGACTTCCTTAATGTTAGTGGCTAGCTTACCCCCATATTTAATAATCTCCCTCTTTATTTTATTTTGCTTGCTCTCCGTTTTGTCTTTGTAAGCTTCCCAATCCTCTGGTTTCCCAAACAGCCACTCGCCACATTATATGCGTTCTCCTTTGCTTCTATGCTGTCCCTGACTTCCCTAGTCAGCTATGGTTGCCTCATCCTCTCTATATCATGCCTCTTTTTTCCTCAAGATAAATCTCTGGTGCATCCTGAATTACTCCAAAAATCTCCTGTCATTGCTTGTCCATGGTCTTTCCTTCTGGACCTGTATCCCAGTTAATTCTACCAGCTCCTCTCTTATGCCTCTGTAATTGCCTTTATTCAGCTGTAATACCATTACCTCTGATTCTAACTTCTCCACCTGAAATTGCAGAGTAAGTTCAATCATATTATGCTCACTGCTTCCTATGACTTCTTTTATCCAAAGCTCCCCTCATCTAGTCTGCCTGTTCAATCTGCTACAAAAAGCCATCTCATAGACATTCCACAAATGCCTTTTCCTACAAACTATCAAACTGAATTCCCAGTCCACCTGCATAATGAAATCCCACATGATCACTGTAACGTTGCCTTTCCTACAGGTCTTTCTATCTCCTGTGTACCTTGCACCCCACCTCCTGACTACTGTTTGGCGGCCTGTATGTAACTGCAACAGCATTTTTTCAGCTTTTTGATTCCCCAGTTCTACCGACAAAGATTCTACACCATCTGAGATTATTTCATTTCTTCTAATTGATTCAATTCCATTTCTTGCGAATGAGACAAATCTGTCTCTCTCCACATGCCTATCATTTCGACTGGATGAATACCCTTGAATATTCAGCTCCCACTCTTGATCCTCTTTCAGTAATGTCACTATGATGCCCTCCACGTCATATATGCTAATGTGTGTATGAGTCACAAGCTTATTTACATTATTTCTTCCTTGCATTCCAATATAACAGTTCAGTTCTGTATTTACCGACCTCTTCTCATTGTCATTTGCTTGCCCAGCCATTGGTACCTACACGAACCCTAGCCACTGACTCATTCCCCTCCCACTCCAAGTTCTTCTGCACCCCAGATGACATATCCCAAACGCAAGCACCAGGTAGGCAGCACAACCGTCAGGACTCTCAATCTTGGTCACAGAGAATATTCAAAGTTTGTGAGAAGATTTATAGCTCGTGTGTTCATTGTTGTGGTTCTGTTCGCCGAGCTGGGCATTTGTGTTGCAGACGTTTCATTCCCTGTCTAGGTGGCATTCTCATCCTCCTATGAAGCGTTTCTGTGATCTCCTCCGGCATTTCTAGTGGTTTGAATCTGCCGCTTCCGGTTGTCAGTTCCAGCTGTCCGTTGCAATGGCCAGTATATTGGGTCCAGGTCGATGTGCTTATTGATTGAATCTATGGATGAGTTTTTTCATGCACAGACTGGTGTGTGTATGGAAACAACTGTGGGAGGAAGTGATGGACACTGGTCCCATTCCAATATTTAAAAGGCATCTGGATGGGTATGTAAATCGGAGGGGTACGAAAGATATAAGCCAAGTGCTGGCAAATGGGACTAGATTAAGTTGGGTAACCTGGTCGGCATGGACGAGTTGGACTGAAGGATCTGTTTCCATGCTGTACATCTCTCTGACTGTATAACATTCTGACTGAATGACATAAAGTAGGGTCATATGGCACAAAATCAGTGTGGGTCGAATAGAGTATCCCGAAAGGTTGAATAAATGGCATTATGTTCAGGATTCCAAAAAGTAGTCAGGAGCTGCGTTACAATATACACCAGGAGATAGAAAAGATGCATAGAAAAGGCAAAGTACCGTAGTCATGTGAGATTTTAATACACTGGGTGGGGACTGGGAAAATCAGGGTGTTAGTGGCTTGAAAGAAAACTAATTGTGGAGTATCTTCGATAGGCTTTTTGGAGCAGCTTGTAGTGGAGCCCACTCAGGAATAGGCAATACTGGGTTTAGTGTTGTGCAATGAGGCAGACTATTTAAGAGAACTTAAAGTGAAGGAACATGAAGGAAGCAGTAATCACAATATGATTGAATTTATTCTGCAATTTGAGAGGGAGAAGATAGCATCAGAGGTAATGGTATAGTTGGTGTTCCTAGTAAGTCATTCTCTTTGTTTCTGCTCATGTTAGTTAAATTTTGGAAAAGGGGAAATCAGTGTCTTCACTTCCAATCAAAAATTCCTTTCCTGATAAATTCTACAAAGCAAATTGCTATTTATAAATTGCTCACTGATATGCGAGAAGGAATCAGACTGTTCTCAAACTCCATAATCCTTCTAGCCCTGCACAGATCTACATTTCCATATCCTCCCCACTCACCAATCCTGCCCAGTACCACTATTATGATGTCCCGGTCTAATCGTCAGCCTCAGTACAACTTCTGAATAAACTTCTTTATTTGTGCCACTATGCAATCTGGATTCATCTGTTTCAAGTCCCTTCTAACCACATGTCCATGCGAAAAGAATTGTACTTGAGATGTTTAACTTGTTCTCTCCACAGAATCTGTCAGACAGGAAGATAGTGCGTGGTGCTCAAGTCATTGACTCTTCATGTAGAGGCACAGAATAATGATCTGTTGATGTCTCATGAAGCACGTTGATGGAATTTAAAAGAAACCATCATTATCTGTAATAAACAGAAGCCCATCTGCTTGTGACATGTCCTTTCGAGAAGGCAGTGAGTTATCCTTCCTTGGTCAGGTCTCCGTGTAACTACAAACCCACAACAATGTGGTTTACTGTTTACTGTCCAATGGAACAGCTGGACCAGCCACTCAGTTCAAGAGAGGGATAACATGCTGGTCTGGCCAGGGCTTCGTATACCTCGTGAAAAAGAAGAAAATGAAAGATAACTCCCTCCTACTTCCTGTTTCCCATATTGCTACTGCTCATTTCCATCAGGTAGGCGACTATTCCTTATTTGAGGTGTATTCCATCTCATTGAGTCTGTCCCCGAGAGTGATGTCCATCTCGATCGGCACCTTTGGTGCTGGTTTTATTGACACTGACATACAGATGTAAGGAAGATGTAAATTTCGCATCAGTGGCAATATATAGAGAATGATGCTTTTTACACCATGAGAAAGAAATGGAGACGGTGAAGTGAGGGAAAGTAATTAATGTGATCATCCCTGAGAGATTTGTTGAGGCAGTATTTGGGGCATTGTCCACAGATTTTCTCTCCTTTATAAGGAATGATCTCCTTACCACAGAGAGAGTTCAAAGGAGTTCCACCAAACTAATCCCTGGGATGATTTTACCATGAGGAGTGAGTGAAGATTAATCTGTCGCACTGTGAGAGAATAACATGGGATTGCATTGGAACTTCAGGGGGATGGACAATCACACATGATGTTCTGACCAGACATTAATACGGTGATAGATCCCACTGCCTTTTTTTACTAACTTTATTAAATTCTAGATACTTTTAGTACCTCTGAAAACATTCCCCCCAACCACCACCCACTCCCCACTCCCCATATCAATGAGAGAGCCGAAAATCCAGACTTTGAATAAAAACTCCACATATTCATGCAGTGCATTTGTTGAGTGATCCTGCACTGAATGTCATGTTATTCATAATCCCAACATCAGCCACAATACCTTCAATCAAAAACAGTTAACTATTCCCACCAGCTTCTGATCCCCATGGAGAACATTGGTCTGCCTTTTCAGAGATGGAAGATGTCTCCTTGAGACTTGACAGAAAACATCTCGCTTCCCTCCTCACTGCCAGCAAACCACGTTAAAGTAGCAATTGTTCCACAGACAACGGAGCCACGATAAACATCAAGATCTACTCATGTGAATTGTCATGTTGGAGCATCAGTGACATCCTCCTGTTCCTCTATAAGCCTTTGCAAGTCTGAATGGCCTCTTCCTAGTCCGGTGGAACAGTTTCGAGAGACTGTTTTGGCTCCACCTGTTCCTGTTTAACAGTTCTATGTGCTGACCAGACCCCTCCTTTTCCTATGTAACAGGCAGGAGTATTGAATGTATTGCACTCTTCCTGTTCAGTAGATTTGATGGGCTGAATGCTAGCTCATATTCATGTGTAACCAGCTTGAGATGCTGAATAAGCTCCTCTTTTAAATATGGAAATGTGCAATGTCTGGCCCTACTATTACATAAATCTTACCAACACTTTAACAGCACAAACTGGAATGCTGTCCGGGCCTTGGTGCACATGGACACAGACTGCTTCAGGAGCTGAGGGGGGAAAATATTCTGAACATTGTGTGATCTTCAGTGATCATCCCCATTTCTGATGTAATGATGGGGAAGGACATTGATGACGCAGCTGAAGATGATTGTGTCGAGGAAGCTACCCTGTGGATCTCGTGTAGGGATGTCCCGGGACTGAAAGGATTAATGTCCACAACCATGAACATCTTCCTCTGACCCCCAGTGGAGAGATTGTGACTGATTCCTATTACATTTAATTTAGTCAACGTTTCTTGATCCCATCCTGAGTCAACTCCTGCCTTGATATCAGGGTCTGTCACTCTTACATGAGCTGCTGTGTTCACTCTTTTGAACATACAAATAGGTTATCGTGTATGTTTGGGGCGTCTAACCTTCTTACAGAGGATAGTGAATGTCAGAAATTATCTGGTAAAGAGAGTTCGGGGAGCGATATCACCGAAAGTATTTACAGATGAGGTAGGTGGGTTTTCGACCTGCCATGGAATTGAGGGATGTGAAAAATTGGGAAAGATGGCAGAGTTGATAACAACATTGGATCATCCATAATCTTATACAATGGCACAGCAGGCCTGACCATCCGAATTACCATCCGATCCTGTTCCTTATGCGCTCATATTCTGTAATTCGGAGGTTAATGGTTGTAATTTTCCTGAACATTCCGTTATTGGATGTTACAGTTACAGAGAGCAAAGCATTTTATGAGTCATCTCTGGGTGAGGTATGGGGACTCTATTCATAGTGAATCTGGATCAGCACCATGACCAACAAATGAAGCACAAGTTGCAGAGAGGAGACACTCTATTAAGAGACAAGAGGCGTCTTTTGAGCCCAGCCTGGGTTTTGAATTAACATTTTTCAACCCACGCCAAACTTTGTGTGACAATTGTGAGGGACAGTAGCAGATCCTGTATTACTGTGGACCAGGTATTTCGAGCAATTGGCCTCTGTCTACTCCTGTGCAGGAGCTGTGAGGGGCTGAATGGAATATAGGAACATCGGACTGAGGAGTAGGAGTGGGCCATTAGGCACTTTGTCTTTGCTCTGCCACGCACTAAGATCGTAGCTGATCTGATTGTGGTCTCAGCAGTACTTCGTCTGCACGTGCACATTTTCCTACATTCACTTGTCTATCAAATATTTAACAGACAAACTTTGAATAAATGTAAACATCCAGGCACCACAAACTTCTGGGAAAGGGAACTCCCACTTGAACAGCCCTTTTAGAATTTGTCATTTGTGGTCGAATCAATATTGCAGGGTCAGTGTTTCATTTTGCTGTCACACTGCTCCACTTTTTACAACAAATTTCAAAGTTTAGTGATATGGCTAATGATATAAATTTCAGCCTGGCTCATCTTCTAGAATAATGTGAAACACACACACAGAGATCTTATGACAAACAGAAAAATGAAAGCTTTCCAGAGTTTCATAATAGTTGAACTCATAACAACTGGATAGATGTTATTTGGTCCTCTGAAGTCATTAGTTTAGATTTCTTACAGTGTGGAAACAGGCCCTTCAGCCCAACAAGTGCACACCGACTCTCCCAAGATTAACTGATCCAGTCCCATTTCCCTCTGGCTAATGCACCGAACACTATCGGCAATTTAGCATGGCTAATTCACCTGACCTGCAGGTGACCAGTGGGATAAACCGGAGCACCCGGAGGGAATCCACACAGACACGAGGAGAATACGCAAACTCCACACAGACAGTCGCCCGAGGTTGGAATCAAACCTAGGACCCTGGTGCTGGGAGGTAGCTGTGCTGACCACTGAGCCGCCGAGCCGCCCATTCTGCTCAGGCAAGCTACTTGTGATGTGATTTCTCCCCAGAATAGTTGGATTTAGCTGAATTCCCTTTGCTTCAGACGGTAGAGAGATTCCAATGAACCTCTCATCAGGAATATTCCACGACTCATCAGGTAGAGGTGAGTCAGAGATTTACTGTTGCCAGTTGGAACAAAAGAAGAGAGAGGGTTCAATCGGCTGCTGCTTCTCAGGCAGGGAACATTGTTCTCCCTCTCTGTGTTGAAACATGCAATCCTGTCAACTCAACACCAAACTGGGCCGTGTGCGCCCATCGTGAACATTCTCTGGAATGGATCATAATGGACGATATGCAAATGCATCATTGCTGTTGTTATACGCAGTGCCTTTCATTTGCAAAAAAGAAAATTCCTGATTTATAATTTGATGATTTGTTGGTATTCATGTGCTTAATTTTTAAAAATCGACTGATGTTTTCATAATATCTGTGCTAAAGTCAATGCATTTTATTCTTAAAATTTATTCCATAGTTTTTGTCTCCCTGAGAAGAGAAAATGTGCATCCCGCTGATTTTTCTAAAAATTGTGTATGCTTCTAAAGGATTTCTCATCTAAGACCAAAATTGATAATGTTTCAAAACAAAAGGCCTTCATTCCAGAAAAGTGTGACCAAAACATTGTTCATAAGCTTCAAGAACTTTTTTTAGGTTAAGTGATCAAAACTGCATATAATGTACCAGATGTGGTCTTAGCAACGCCCTGTACAGATGTCGACTCGAAAAATGTGATGCTGGAAAACCACAACAGGTCAGGCACTCCCAACGAACAGGAGACTCGATGTTTCGGGCATATTCCTGATGAAAGACTTATACCCGTGACGCCAATTTTCCTGCTCCTCGGACGCTGCCTGATTGTGCTTTTCCAGCCTCACACTGTTCGACTCTGATCTCCAGCATCTGCACTCCTCACTTTTACCGGTACAGATGCAGTAAAACATTCCTCATTAAACCTGGTACCCATTGCCAGAAGCACAATCATTCCACTTAGCTTCCAAATCACTTCAGCAAGTGCAGACTAACTACATCTGATTCGTGTAGCAGGATCATGCATACCGTCTGTATCTCAGAGTTCTGCAATCTCTCTCCACTTAAATTGTTTACCATTGTCTTATCCTTCCATCCAAAATAGACAACTCACATTATGCTATATCTGGTGAAGGTTTGCTCACTAATCTCCTTTTGCCTATATCACATTGATCACACACGACCTCCATTTGATGACATACTGGATGACCAGCTTGGTGTTTAAGCTAATTGGGCTTTAATATATTCAGACCCTTCCTCCAGATCTTTGGTCCAGGTACTGATCGTTGATGATCCCATAGTGATTTCTCAGGCACTCCACCAGTTACAGCTTTGTAATGTGAAAATAAGCATTTATCGCTACTCTCTATTTCCTGTTAGCAATAGCTTCCTGTGTAAGAGCTCAGATGTTTACATGGCGCCCTGTGCAGTAAAATGTACTCAATGAGCTAAAATGATTACTTCTATTTTCCTCTGTAACTTATTAAATAGGCAGAATATACTCCTCCAGTCTCATGGTAACGATAATGACTGGATAAATGAGGTGCCCCCTATCTTTGTCACAGCTTCAACGGGTGGATGGAGGGCACAATACATAGGGTAGTGGCAGCAATATTTCCCTGTAACAGCATCGAGGTGGATTGAGGGAACAACACAATGGGTCGGGCCAGCAGTATACTTCTGTAACTGCATCAAAGGGTGGTTTGAGGGAACGACACGTGGTAGGGGCAGCAGTATGTCTCTGCAACAGCATCGAGCGTGGATTATGAGAACAACACATGGTGTAAGGACAGTAGCATATATCTGTAACAGACTCGAAGGTGGATTGAGGGAACGATGCATGGGGTAGGGGCAGCAGTATATCTTTCTAACAGCCTCGAGGGTGGATTCAGGGAACGATGCATGGGGTAGGGGCAGCAGGATATTTCTGTAACAGTATCGAGCGTGGATTACGAGAACAACACATGACGTAGGGAGAGCAGCATGTATCTGTAACAGCCTCGAGGGTGGATTGAAGGAACAACACATGGGGTAGGGACAGCAGTTGTCCATTCGGCGCCACCAGTCAGAATGCTCCTGACTGATCCGATTGTGTCTGACCATCCGGCTCCTGTCTGTTCCCAATAAATATTGACTCTCCTGTCCAGCAAAGATCAGTCGAGCTCAGCCTTGAATATCTTCAAAAACCGAGTCTTCACTGCTCCCTGAGGATGAGGACCCTACAGATAATGCAACACTAAAGTGAAAGGGGCGACCTTACTTCAGTGTGTAACCTGTTATTTTAAACTGTATTAACCTAACATGAAATCGCCACCTTTTTTGAAATACAAGGACATAATAATTAGGCATAGACATAAACCATTCAGCCCTCTAAACCTGTCCAATAGGACCACTGACCCTTTTCAATCAAATATGTATTAAACTCATTCCCTGCTCCTGTCCCAGGAAGAGAATAACTGATAGCATGACACCACACGAGCATTAAAAATTCAGAATTAGGACATTCGGCCCATCGATTCTGAATGCTAGAGAGATTAGAGATTTCTCAACATCATTCTCCTGACTACTCTTCGTAACTCTTGACATGCTTATTCATCAAAAACCTATCTATCTCTGTCTTATAAGCACTAGTGTCTGTGTCTCTGTGGGTCCGTATGTGCACTTGTGTGTGTTTGTTCATGTGCCTGTGTGTTTGTGTATTTATGTGCTGACATCGGGTCATCTGTGTATTAGCCTGTGCGTTTTACTTGTGCTTGTGTCTATTTGTGTCCGACTGTCTATGTCTCCGTATGCCAATACCTGTGTGCGGTTCTATCTCCGTGTATGTACGGCGAGTGAGAGTATATTAGCATATTTACATATGTCTCTGAATATTTTTGTGTCTGTATCGCTCTGCAATGAGATATATGTTGTTTTGGGAGCGAGAAAATTGTGAGAACAGACAGAATGGTTAAAGTGCGAATTGCCCTTCACTGAACATTGTTTTTTTACTCAGTTGGAGGGACATGGATGTCGAGGAATCTCCCGGTCCTCTCTGGCTGATACCAGGGTCCTCCCCACATGGTTGGGGGGGGGGAGGTGGAGGCGGATCAGATATCGGGTGCTCCACCATCTGGCTTGGCCCTTTCTCTCCTATTACAGTCCGTTTCTGTGGGAATGGGAGAAAGCGGGGGAGGGAGTGGTGGTGGGAGTGTGTGTCCATGCTGTTAATGCTGGTGTAGGTGGAGGGGGAGGGGGAATGGTCAGGTGTCCGGAAGGAGTCAGTCCACAGTGTTGTATCCATGCAGTGTTATTAGTATTGGGAGTATAGTAGAGCGAGAGAGTGCGCGGGTGGGGAGGGGTGGGTGGTGGTAGGTGCTGAATTCAATAGTGAGAGTGGTAGTGCCTGAGCCTTATTTGGAGATAAGGTATGAGCCTTGTTGGGGGTAGGTGCTATAACAGGTAGTGAGTGTGAGGGCGCAGAGAGAGTACGGTGAAAGTTAACCTGGCAGAGTGAGGAGGATTTTGATGCTTGTCCTGTGATGCTGGTCATTTCTTCAGATCATGTCAGCGTCGAGGTGACCCTCCCAGAATGGCTTGTTCACGTCTATCACTAATAACGCCACAGACCCTGTCCCTCAGCTTCCACAGAATCAGTTTGGGTGGATCATTGAAATAGGAAGGAGAAGCAAGCATTAGTATATTAGTGTATTATTTGCTCTCGGGCAAATTCTGTGCATTATATGCTCTGTAAATTAGAGATGCAAATATTTTTTTATTGCATGATCTCAAATTGCATCTAAACTGCGTTAACTAAGTGACTGCCAATGTTGTGAAAAGTAAATTCCATTAGCGTATAACAAGTTGGTTGAAGAGTATGTTGTGACTCAAACAAGAGAGCAGGTTATTTTGGATTTGGTTTTGTGTGGTGAGAAGGACTCATTAAGAACCTTGCTCGGAGGACTACAGAGGTTAATATACTGCATTTTACACGGCGCCTGCATACAATCTCGAATGTTTGAACACGGAGTGGTAGACACGAAATGGTCGTTAGAATATTAGAATCATGGAGTCCTGCCCTTTGGACCAAAGTGGTCCGTGCCGACCAAAATATCCATCCATGCTAATTCCATTTCCCTGCCCTTGTCCCTTATTCTTCTTCCTAACCGCGTATTTGTCTAAAAGCCTTTTGAATGTTGTTAATGTACGTGCCTCAATCAAACTGCTGTCTGCTAATTCCATATGTCTACTAACCTCTGCATAATAAACTTGGTGCTCAGGATCATTTTTATTCTTTCACCTCTAACCTGATGTCCTCTAGTCTTTGATTCCCAAAACTGGGAAAAAGAATGAGTGCATTCACCTTATTGACGCATCTCATGATCTTATACATATCTATACGATTTCCCCTCAGTTTCTTTCCACTTAAAGAAAAATTCCTGTCCAAACTCTCCCTACAACTCAGACCATTGAGTACTGGAAACATCCTTGTAAATTTCTTCTGTCCTCTTTCCAATTTAATCACATCCTTCCTATGGCAAGTGAACAAAACCGAACACAATACTCCAAGTGCATGTCTCACCAGCGTCCTGTCCAACTGCAATATAACTCTCGAACGTCTATACTCAATGCCCTGACTGATGAAGGCCAGTGTGCCAAAAGCCTTTTTCACAGCCCTGTCTACGTGCAACTACTTTCAGAGAACCACGGATCTGAGCACCAAGGTCACCCTGTTCCACAACAATTCTTCAGGGTCTAACATTCACCACGAAATTCCAACCTGGATTTGACTTTTCAAAAAGCAACATCCCACATGTTAATCTCCATTTGCCAATTCTCAGCCCACTTCCCAAGCTGATAAAGGTCCTGCTGCAATTTCTGATAACCTCACTGTTCACAGTCCTGCCTATTTTGTTGTCATCAGCCTAATTACTAATCATGTTTCGCACATTCTCATCCAAATCAGTAATATAGATAACAAACAGGAATAGGACCAGCACCAACCCCTGAGACACTCCACTAGTCACAGGCCTCAAGTCCAACAAGCATCCTTCCAGTATTAGCCTCTGCTTTCTACAATCAAGCCAATTGAATATCCAATTTGCCAGAGTCCCATGGATTCCATGCTATCGAATCTTTCAGAGCAGCCTATCATGTGGAACCTTATCAAAGGCCTTTCTGAAATCTAGATAGACTATGTCTACCACCCCAACCTCATCAACATTCCAGGTCACTTCCTCAAAAGAACCTTAAAGAATTGTGAGCCATGATATCCTATGCACAAAGCAGCGCTGACTGCTCCTTATGAATCCGTGTCTTTTCAAATGCATGTATATGTTATCTCTCAGAACCTTCTCAACTTATTACAGTTGTTAAGCTAACTGGTCTATAGTTTGCAGGTTCTTCTTCGCAGCCCTCCTTGAACAAGGGCACAGCGTTCTCTACCCTCTAGTCTTCCAGGACCTCCACCGTGGCCAGCGACGATGCAAAAAGATCAGCCAGGACCCTTGCAATATCTTCTCTCGTCTTTTGCTCTGTTCTTGGATACACCTGGTCAAGACCAGAAGCTCTGCAGAAATACTGCAATGTCTGAAATAAAATGTCTATTTCTTTAAGATAGAATCACCAAGGAAAGGGCAAATGACTTAATGAATGCTAACATGATAAATTAAAGATTATATTAATCGTAGGAAGTGATTTCAGAAGAATTTCAGACATGGTGGAAACCGGAGAATTCTCAGAAATTTGTTTGTGTGGAGTTTGCATATTCTCCCCGTGTCTGCGTGGGTTTCCTCCGGGTGCTCCGGTTTCCTCCCACAGTCCAAAGATTTACACGTTAGGTGAATTGGCCATGCTTATTTGCCCAAAGTGTTCAGCGATGTGTAGATTTGCTGCATCAGTCGCAAAATGTAGAATCGGACGGGAATGGGTCTGGGTGTTACTCTTCGGAGGGGCAGGATGGACTTGTTGGGCCCAAGGGCCTTTTTCATACTGTGGGCTTTTAATGACTCTGTGAAAGAAGAACACAAAAACTACATAAATCTACAATCTGTATTGCATAGAAAACAAAATAAAAGCAGGGTCAAATGTGGAATTTTGTAATCGGGAGAGGAGAGGTTATTGTGGAGAACAGGGAAATGATGAAGAAAGCAGCCAATTACTTTGCATCTGTCATCACGGAGGAAAATCGCTGAGAAATACTTAGTGATCACATGGAACTTGTGGAACTAAAGACATAAAGTCAATTCATATCAGTAACAAGGTAGTAGTTGAAGGCTAGCATAGTAGTATTGTAGCTGGATTGAGCATTGCTAAGTCTGATGAGCCAGTTGTACATCGTATCAAAATATTAGAAATAAATCAGCAATAGACGCATTAATGGTGCTGTCGATGACTTTTTTTTCCCTGTACATTCTGCAGAGGCTGGAAGTTAGTAAATGTGTTCCAAGCATTGTAGATGGATGGGAGGGATTCAAGTAACTGCAAAGGGAAGAAGAGATAGTGTGGAGAACTGCAGACCGATTAACTTGACATCTGTAGGGAAACTGATGGAATTTATTATATAGGGTCAGATATTGGATATTTCTTAATTAACAACCACATTGGAGAGAATCAGAATGCACTGACAGAGTCTGACACAGTGTTCATATTTGACAAACTACAGAACGATTTGAACTTGTTTATTGCAACACAGAAATGGCATATTTCGATTTTCAGAAGGCTTTTTTTTTATCAGAACTCATGCAGTGAATTCATGAATAAAGTAATGTAAATGGTAATTGGAGAAATATATAGAAGTGGAAAGTTAAAGTCAGGTTCGCCTTCATTTAAATGAATCAGAATATAGTCGGAAGGTCATGTTGAAGCAGTTTCACAGCTTGCTAATGAAATTGTACATAAAGTATTGAGTCCAGTGTTGGTGACCCACTCTGAAAAAGAATATACTGACCACCGAGGATGGGCAATGGACAGTCTCCAGATTAATCCCTCAGATGGTGAGATTGCCTGATGTGGAAACTCGGCCTGTGTTCTTTAGAGTTTCAAAGAATGAGAGGTGATCATAGTGAAATTTAGAAAAGTTACTAAACATATGAGAAGATGGAAGTAAACAGGATTTTTCTCTGGTTGTCTACTCTACATTTAAGGCAAATAATGCCAGGTAAAGGATAGACCATTTCAGACTGCAATAAGAAGGCAATTCTTAATTTGAAGGGGACTGACCAGCACAGGGACATGGGAACCGGCTGGCAGGGCAAGATTCGGGAGAATCCCCAGATATTCGACTGGGATGTCAAGTGGAACAGAATAACCAGGGAACAGGTAGACTCATAAGTGACTTGCCAAGTTTCTTCCAAATCAACTTAGTGGCAGGAGACAGAAGGTCTGCTGATGGAAGTCTGTTTGTTTGACTGGAGACCAGTATCCAATCGTGTACCACAGGGATCAGTGCTGTGTCCCAAATTATTTGTGATTCGCAGATGCTTGTGTTGGACTGGCTTGGGGAAATTTAAAAAAGTTACAAACACTAGATGATATTCCAACAGTTTATTTGGAGGCATGACCTTTCGAAGAGCATGATCACGTGATGAAGAAGCAGCGATGTGAAAGCTAGTTCCTCCGAATAAAACTGTTGGATTATAAACTGATGTTTTATGATTTTTAACCTTATTATTTATCATATTCATAAATGATGCAGCTATGAATATGGAAGGGATTGGGGTGAGTGTGATAAATCAGTTTGCGTTTGACACAAACCTTGGCTGGTTGGTTGGCAGTGAGGAGGAAGGCCTTATATTACAGGAAGATACAGGTGGATTGATCAGATGGCTGGATCAACAGCCGGTGGAATGTAACCCTGATAAATATGAGGTGATGTATTTTGGAAGAAGAAACCAGACAGGGGAGGACTCAAAGAATAGCAGCACACTAGGAAGCTCAGAGAGTGCTACTCCACATAATGGGTGGCACGGTGGCACAGTGGCACAGTGGTTAGCACTGCTACCTCACAGCGTCAGAGACCCGGGTTCAATTCCCGACTCAGTCGACTGATTGTGTGGAGCTTGCACATACCCCCCGTGTCTGTGGAGATTTCCTCCGGGTGCGCTGGTTTCATCCCACTGTCCAAAGATGTGCAGATCAGGTGAATTGGCCATGCTAAATTGCCCGTAGTGTTAGGTAAAGGGGTGAATGTAGGGGAATGGATGGGTTGCGCTTCGGTGGATCGATGTGGACTTGTTGGGCCGAATTGCCTGTTTCCACACTGTAAATAATCCAATCTAACACCCGTGAGTGTGATTAAACAGCTTAATGCACAAGTTGACAAATCATAGCGACCATAAACATAGACTGTATTCAGGGAGGCACAGATTATAAGAGCAATGTGTAACTTTGGTTAGGCCAAATGGAATACTATGTATAGTTCTGGGAGTCACATTACATGAAGTATGTGATTGCACTGGAGAGGATACAGTGGAGATTCACCAGGATATTCCCTTGGATGGAGTAGATCAGCTCGGGTTGTTTACTTTGAAGCAGAGAAGGCTGAGAGGGACGTGCTTCGGAAGGATAAGCTTACCAGGACCATGGACAGGATGGATAGACAGCAGCTGCTCCTTTCAGTCAAAGGGCGCAGAAGAAGGGAGTATCATTTTAGAGTGAAGGGTTTGATGTTTAGTGAGGATTTGAGGATTGGTTTTCATCCAGAGGCTGTTGGGTTCAGGAATGCACTTCCTGAGAGGGCAGGTGGCACAGGTAACCTCACAACCGTCAATAAATACATGGTCGTGCCCTTGAAGTGCCATAAGATACAGGGCTATGGGCCTCGTATCGGAAAGTGGGACGAATGTAGATCGTGCTGTATTTCTGACAGTACAGAGTCAGTGCTTCTGTGATTGTATGGGTTGGATGGTCAATCATTGAGCAGCATAAGACAGGAATTGATGAGTTTCTGAAGAATGTATTAACCAGGGTTATAAAAGTAAACTTGTCTCCATGTGCGAGAACAGGGAAGCTATACGTGTCTAATGCCCTGCTCCCTTCCTGATGTTTCTGTGCAGTCTGTGGGAAAGCTCTGTCATTGTATTCACAAGCTCTTAAACATTAGCAGGGCAGCATATGTCTGGTTGAAAGGACTGTGTTTCCTGTTCCCTTTTCCAAAGATCGTTGCCAGTGTTCTGTCTGGTTTTATCCTTTAAGAACTCAGAGCAATTTGATACAAATGAGTGTGTTGCTTGGCCGTTTCAGAGACCAGAATAGAGTTTCGCACATGTCTGTGTGTCTGGAGACACTTGTAGACCAGACCGGGAAGCACAGGAGATTCACTTCCTGAAAGTACATTGGGGAAGGGACAGATGCTAACAATGGGCATTAGATTCAAAGTCAATATTACTGGCACCAGATTTTATGCCTCGATATTTTGTTTGTTGTTTTCAACTTCCACCAGCTGCCAGAGAATTATCCTGATCTGGATCAGTAATCCAGTGATATTTGCACAACAAATCAATTTTACTGACTTTCCCCCAGTTCACACCCATACCCATTCGTCCATCAGCCCTGTACTCAGTAACCTAACCTGGTTTCTGGTGTGCAAACACGTCCAGTTTCATATTCTCATTCTGCTGAGGGTCTCTCCCTGATGTCATGCCTCCAATTTGTGATGTTACTTTAACATATTAATCGGAATCATTTTCTTTCCCATCATAACATCTTCGATGTTTGAAGTGAATTTTTTTCCTCTGTTTTTCTCCCTGACCATGATTAAGACCTTTGTCGTGTCAGTGATGCCAGCCTTATGTCGTTTCAGAGACAATGAACTTGTGCACTTTGCGTTTTGTTCACTTCCCAATGTACAGCGCTCTCTGCTGGACAGGGTGTTGGAGCAGATTCAACACGTCTTTGGAAAATGTTCTAAAACAGAAACTACTGGAGAAACTAAGGAGGTCTGGCTGTATCTTGTGAGGCGAAAGCTGAGTTCATCTTTCATGTCCAGCGACCCTTCGACAAAGCTCCCACTTTCTACAGCAATTTGTGCATTTTTATTTCTAGTATTCATAGTTATTTGTTTAATTGAAAATTTGTGCTGTGCCTATTCATTTCTGGAGAAACTTCGCAGGTCTGGCAGCATCTGCAGAGACAGAGAAACAGTTAGCGTTTCAAGTCCAGTGTGATCCTTCTTCCGAACTGAAAAGGATTGGAAACTGGGCATTTTAGTTCCTTGCCAGAGGTGGGGGGTAGGTGAAAGGGAAAATAGGGTGTGACAACAGATAAACAGGCTTTTAGCAGTGGTGAAAAGAGAAGATGGTATAAACTGAGATTCAGTTAAGATGTGAATGGGGGAAAGGGGTTCTCTCTATTGTGTGCAAGATAAAGCAGACACAATCACATAAGGTCATACGGAGACCAGGAGGGAGAATGTTGAATATGTGGTATTATATAGATCTGTCCAGAGATACATTTTCACTGTAGAGATCACTGCCGTCAGGCAAAGGAATTCAGGTGCTTGACGGCTTATTGGCACTAGTAAGATTTTCATGCTGCCTTAGTATTGTAACATAAAGAAGAAAACAAATAACAGTATGAAGTTTGGGCTGAGCGTTGTTTACCTGTCACTTTTAACATTGTTTCAAATTTACCGTGCTGATCTTTAAATGCTTGTTCTTGAAGTTAGTATCAGATGGAGTATAAGAGGTTGAGGGGTGACATTATAGTAATTTACAAAATCAGGGTGAAAATTGGGCAGGGTGAAAAGCCGAGGTCTTTTCCACAGGATAGGTAAAGTAACTCATAGAGCCATAGGTTTATGGTGGAAGAGGGAAGATTTAAAAGGGACGAAGAAGGAACTGTTATTTGTACAGAGGGTGACATGTTTATGGAATGAGCTGCCAGACGAAGACTGGCAGATGCAAGTACACCTCCAACATTTAAAAGATATTTGGACGAACATGTGAATGGGGACCGTTTAGAGGCATATGGGCCAAATGCAAGAAGATGGGAATAGTTTAGTTTGGAAAACCTGGCCGGCATGGACATGTTGGACCAAAGATTGTGCTTGTATGTGTTAAGGCTGTATGAATATAGAAAGCGAAGAAAAGGGAAGAAAAGATGTGATATAAGTAAATTGGCAAGAAATATAAAAACAAGCAGCACAAGCTTTTCCATGTATGTAAGAAGAGTTAAAGATGTGTGTGTGTGTGTGTGTGCGCGCGCATGTGTGTGTGTGTGTGTGTGTGTGTGTGTGTGTGTGTGTGTGATCTTTGATAAAAAGGAAGCCAGGAAAGTATATTGAGGATGGTGGGTGTGACTGGGGAACTGGATACAGGAAACAGACAGATAATTTACACCTGTATTTTACATCATTCCTCACAGGTAAAGGAGCTGTAAATATTTCAATGATATAAGCAAAATGGTAACAGCAGGGAAAATATTGAGCTGTCTCTAACATGAGGAACAAGACAATTCTCAAACAGATAAGACCAAGGTTAAACAGGTCATCAGCAATTCATAGCTGGTTTTAAAAGAAGTGGTCATAGAGTGGCTGGTGGCTCTGTGTTAAATATTCCATAGCTCTCTGGATTAAAGGAGTGATCCAGTGAAACTGGAGACCCTCCAATGTGGCGCCTGTCTTCAAGAAACGAGCGAGACTGAAAGCAGGAAACACTTAGCCTAACTATAATTGCTGGGAATCTGTGAGAGTCTGTTATTAATGAAGGAAATGCAGAGCATTAAGAAAAGCTTCACACAGAGTCAGCATGGTCTTGTTAAAGGAGAACTACATTTTGCCTGTAAAATAATGCAAAGTGTTTCTGGAAATCCATGAGAATGTAACAAGTGGCCTTGATAAAGGGGGACTGGTAGACATGAGGCTTTCTAGAGATTTTCCACAAGGTATCACAAAGTAAAGGTTCTTATACAAGACAGAAGCTCATAGTCTGATGGGTAATGCATTAGCATGTGGTGGCATTTGGTAAACACTTACAAATCGGAGAGCCATGATTCATCGATCTTCATGAAAAAAAATGTATCTACTGGAGTACCACAAATATCAGTCCGATGGCAAGAGCTGCTTACAAGAGCTGCACTCAGCTCCTGACGACGGGAGCTGAGTGCGATATACATTCGAATCTGTTATTAAATGGAGAGGACTCCCAAAAAAGGAGCAGTACAACGGATTGGACTGTTCCTGTATATGAAACATTACGTCAGCATGCTGATGCAGAAATGTTGGTTCATTTTACTGGTTCCTGGAATGAATGGTTTGAATTATTGAATACATCAAAAATGCTGAGGTGATTATTCATTGTGGTTTAAATGAATGAGAATGTCATTACTGAAACGGATAAGATACATAGGGGGCTTGACAAGGTCGTTGTTGAGAATGTGGTTCCACACGAGAGCAGAGTCTCGAAGTCAGATATGTAGATACAGAATAAGGAAAATCGATTTCAAACTGAGACGTAAAGAAATGTCTTCTTTCAGAATGTAGGAATGGCTGGAATTTCCTAACCCCGAGAGTTATGGAGGTTGTGTCACTGATTATATTTACAGACGGGTGGATTGGTTTGTGACATTTCAGCGAGTTGAGGGATGCAAGGGGTTAGCAGGAAAGTGGAGTTGAGCCGTGGAGTAGATCAGCCACGTTCTTATTGAATGAGCGCAGGTTCCTATTTCTTACGTTCTTATTTATGTTTTTTGAAAAATATTTGATTATTTTCCTGGAAGTCATGATGTAAAATGTTGCATTCAGAGACGGCAGAGGGTTTGTCTGAGTTGACCTTGTGTGGGGCATGGGGGCTGTATTCAATGCGAATCTGAGCCTGTAACATGACCTACATCAGGAGCAGAAGTTACAGAGAGGAGAAGCCTGAAAAGAGGGATTGGAGGAGGACGGTCACTGCCTGACCTAGCCTGGATTTTCCAATACATTTGCCAAACAACACCAAACCATCGGAGTGGCCTCAATCTGCTCCTGCACAGCAGGACCGAAGGGCTGAATGGAACGGACACGACTGGGCCATTCGGAACTTTGACACTATTCCACCAGTCAATAAGGTCATGGCTCATCTCATTGCGTTCCCAGCTGCACTTTTCTCTGATTTCACAATGATCCCTGATTCACCTGTCTATGGAAAATCAGACAAAGTCAGCCTCGATATAATATGAAGATTCAGCCATCCCAACCTTCTGGGCGAGAGAACTCCCACTTGAATAAATTCCCACTTTGTGAATTTCTCCTCAGTCCGGTTCTGACTGAGGTTGGAGGGTGTTACTGTTTCCATTTCTAGTCCCACTCCTCCACTGCTCAGAACAAATTTTAAATGTTACCAGGTTGGCGATATGGCCAATGATAAAGGTCTAATACTGGGTCAAGTTCAGTTATCAGAACAAGCCAGTTGGATTTCTTTAGTCAGCTACAAGTAATGAACAGAGCTAACTGAGGTGTATGATGGATATGTGGTTATCACTGTGGCCGCACATCACCAAGGAGCTGGTTTCAATTCCAACGTCAGGTGAGTTTGAACATTCCCCATGCATCTGTGTGGGTTCCCTCCCAATGCTTCAGTTTCCTCCCAGAGTACAAAGATGTGCAGCTTAGAGTGGATTTGCAATGCTCGATTGCCCATTGTTGAGAGAGCGTCCCCTTCATGGTACCCTTGTCAGTGTGGGGAACTTAACCTGCGCTGCTGGCCTCCCTCTGCATCACAAACCAGCCGCCCAGCCAACTGAGTGGGAGACAGTGTAACTGTTACAGACAGAAACAGACACAGGCAAAGGGCAAGAGAAACTTTCATAACAAGGAAAAAGGTACAATTCAGATAACGGTCAAGATTACAGCTGAGGATAAAATGTTCTCTGCTCAAAATTGTATTTCATAACGCAACAAGTATAAAGAAGCAGTGTTTGGCTGAATACAATAATGTGAGACAAAGTGAAATAGCCAGAATTACTAACTGTGATTGGATATAAAATAAGTGCATATTTTTGCACCCAGGGGGTTGAATGACTGAAAGTTCCTATACCTGACAATGGGAATTCTTTGGAACACTATCTGGAAAATTCCATAATCAAAGTGTGTGTGTGTGTGTGAGAGAGAGAGAGACCGCAGATACTGCACTGAGCTGGGTGGTGAGCTCAGACCGTGCTCGGTGGGGCTGGTGGTGAGGCCTCCTCTGAGAAGAGAATGGACCCTCCATACTAGCCCATCCACTAGGACCTCTGTGCCTCTGATGAAAAACCGTGGTGTTAGCTCCCCTTACCTGCCATGCTCGGGGTCAACTGTTCAGGGTGGCTTCAAACTGAGGAAGTACAACATTGTGCCCAATCGCCTTTTAAAGATGGCACCAGTGTCAGTGATCATAGAGTAGCCAGGGGCATCAGTGCGATGGTGAGTCCCTCCAGCCATATTGGGTTGGAGAATTGGGGTGGCATTGAATGCGAGGAACACTATGAGATTGAGTGGGTAGTTAATGTGGTGAGTTCGATAAGATAGCGCCATGAAACTAGTTCAGTCTCGTACAGATAATCCCTTTGTCACACTCAATAAAAATGTCACTGAGACAAACTATTATTAGATTCAGCCCAATGAGTCGAAGCCTCTGCTGACCCTACACCCAGTTACAAAGTTGCAGAACAAATGTTCATCTAAAACTCTCCCTCATCTTTATTGACGTCAATATCCCCTTCACCTATCATCCTGAGAATACTGGCTCATGTTGTAGGATGCTATCAAAATGCCTTCATTTCAGCATTCTGAAACCTGTGATCTTACATGAAATTGTCTATCAATCTCCCTTTCGCTTTTTTCCCCAAAATCCTTTTTATTGTTGGTAGTTAAACTGATTTCTCCACCATCTCTCTCCGGCAGGAACTAGGGAATACGGACTAGGCAATAAGGACTCAGTATCAGAGTGATCATGTAACTAGACGGGTAATTCAAAGGTACGGGCTGTGACTCCAAGGCAGTGTTTAACATCCTACCACAGCCGATGTCAGAGATTAAATTCGAATGACAAAAATTGGAATAATTTCACTCATGGAAACCAGAAGCCGTTAAGATTTATTTTTATTATTTTGCTGATAGTCTTTGTTAAAGAAACTTAACATTATTTCCCAATCTGAGCTCAGTGTGACTTCAGACTCACAACAACATTGTTGGCTCCATTTTGTCTTGACAAATGGCCTCGTGATCAAGGACAATTAGTGATGGACAACAAATGCTGCCCTTGCCCGTGATGCTGGCATCCCGTGAAACAACATTAAAGGTGAAATAAATCAAAGAATGGTGGGTTCTAGAGATCGAAAATAAAATTCTCCAGAGTCTGAAAGTGTTAGAGAATCTCACAGGTATGGCAGCCTCTCTCAGGAGAAATGCAGATAATGTTTTGAACCTGCTTCACAACTGAAAGCAAACTGGGAAATAATATTATTCATCCTGGTATCATGGATGGTTGGGTTGGAGAGAGAGGTGGGGGCTAGGTTTAAATTGAATGGATGGTGAAATGGCCAGAAAAAGAGAGGAAAAGAAATGAAAAGTAAGCAAAGGGATTGCTGATGATGAACTGAAAGGAAAAAAAAATGGCAAGTTATTCTCACATTTCCCTATTTCCCATATTCCTGAATATCGTGTCCATTTAGATATGTCCCTGTTTAAATTGAATTAGGTTCCCTTATCTCTCTTCTCTGAGTGTGATGATCGAATCCATTAGCAATACTGGCGCTGCCCTTATAGTTGCTGAGATATAGAGGAAGTTAATGCTACATTGTCAACTGCTTCTTTGGAGAGAGAACCTCTTACTGTGGGAGTGTGCAGAGATGCAACGGCTTTCTCAGCCAGGAAGAGAAACTCAGGAGTGGAAATAGTTTTCAACACTGAGCGCGTGCACGTTCCATGTGGGGAATTGACCTGTTCCTGTCATTGGAAAATCAGTGGAGTTACTGTGGATGCTTATCTCGAGTTTGTATTGTCAGCTGCTGGGTCTGGTGACCCCACTCTTTTCATTGCATTTACAGAGTGTCTGGGTCCATGGTAAACAAATGGAGATGAGGCTCCACGGAAGGAAAGCTCTATAAATAGGGAGGTGCAGGACAGTGCATTATCTTTCCTGGGATTTCCCGGGACATTTGTCTAAGCTGGATCAGGTGTCAGGTATGAAGCCAGTTTGTTTCAAAACTGAGGTGGTCACTGATCTGTGTACCCTCCTTCAGTATACTGTGTAGCGTCACACCAGTGACAGGACTGTGTTAATGCTCACCATAAATTAAACTGGAACTTTCCAGGCAGGGGTGAGTAACATATCCATCATCACCGGAGTGCAGTCCTCCGATATATTCACTGGCTGACAGAACCCATCTGTCCGCTGAGAGCAATATATTGTGTCCATCTCCCTGAGGAAGATACTGAAAGAAACTTCCAGAAATATAAGGGAACAGAGTGACTGGTGATAATGAGGAACAGCAGTAAATTAGAATTAATAAAAGGTACGTCTTTCAAAATCTCATTGAATTTAAGGTTGGTATATTGCTGCATTTGATGAGCTACATCCCCGAGTATTGAGGAGGTGGCAGTAGAGCTAGTGAAAGAATTACTGATTGTTCTTCAAAGCTGGTTAGATTCTGGAAAGGATCCTCCAGACTTGAAAGCAGCGATTGTAAACCTAAATATTTAAAACAGGACGGAGTGTGCAAACAGCTAACTAAACAGTGGTTAGCTTGATGTAAGCTGTGAGAAAAACATTGGAACCTTTTGTGAGGAATGTGACAACTAGACACTTGGAAAATAATGACATGATTCAGTCGAGTCAATCGAGATTCAGGAAGGGGAAATGATCTTGATCTTTGATAAACCTGCTGGATTTTGTGGAGATTGTCCGTTGTGACATCGACAATTGAGAACCAGTGGGAATGAAGTATTTGAATTTTCAGTCGATGTTTGACATGGTTGAATACAGATGAGTGGGGAATATTAGAGTCCATGGGTAGGTAGGGGTGGAATACACCGAACGTATTAAAAGTTGGATAGCCGAGAGAAGGAAGAGAGTAATGTAATTATCTGGAGTGAAGGCTTTGGTGTATCAGAAGGATCAGTGTTTGGGCAATAGCTCTTCGCAAGATATGAAGTATTTCAGATATGAACAACAAATATCATCATTCACATTTATGTTCATTAAATAGTGAGAGGTTGGGAAGTGCTGTTGTTGAAACAGACCTGGATGTGCTTGGTTATAAGTCACAAACAGAATTCTTACGCAGCAGGAAGTAAATGATATGTGGCTCATCATGCAAAATGGTTAAAGTACCAGAGTAAATGTATCTTTCCCAAAAATAGTATTTTGTTGAGAGACTGTGAGGTGTATTGTGTACAGGTTGAATCAACTTTATAAATAATGATCTTATCAGCGATTCAGTCCAGACTAAACCCTGGCATGATGCTTCCATGAAGAGAAATTGAGAAACTTGTGCTTAAAAAGTGTGTTAAGGTGTTTGTGAGTTTATATTTTAAAAAATGCTGAATCTCATTGAGAGTTGAAAATACAAAATTGCCTCATTAGATCAATTAAAGGAATGCCCAGGCAAATTCACATTTCCTATGTATTGGAGTGCAAATATATCCACTGTAAATATATTGTTTGATGCGTGTTCCAGTCGAGGAGAGATCTGCCCGGTAACAGCATGTAGATTATGGTTTTTGAGGGTGGTGGTGGTGGGCGGTTCAGCCAGTTACAGTATTACAAACGGACAACGCAGCAGAATCATCTAGCCTCGATAAGAAAACATGCATCTTTCTCCCTCACTACTGACTTCACGAGAGCAATGGGTGATGGGAGATATGATCAATAGCCAGCGGTGCCAATATTCGATCCAGTCCAGTAGTTTTTGTGAACTGAAGGAACCGTACTGAAAGGGGTTAAATGAAGTTGTTTGTTCAGTGACTGTGATTGATGCCAGTCTCCATGGGTGCTGGTTGTGTCACTGGATGTTTTCCGTCTCCTATTTGTAAGAGGCCTCTTGCAATGGTTTATGCCATTGTAGCAGCAGATGCATCAACTCCAGCGCTCAAAGGTACACAGCTGCAGAGACACAAGAAGGAGATTTAAACATCTGAGAATAGTCTGGAATGATCCATTAATGGATCAGAATCTGAGAACATTAGACTGGAATGCTGCAACAATGGACAGGAGTTTATCCTCGGGTCTTTACTTTTTGTCCTCGTCTTGGTCAACATTATCATATCGGATATGGGGTGCCCTGATGATTATCCAGGCGGGTTACTATCCTATCCTCGCAATTGTTGGTGTTCCTGGTAAGTTTCTTCATCTCTATCCATTTATTAATCTCTTCAACCATGGCGAACTTCTTTGCTATTTCTGTTATCTATATTTGTCAAAGACGAAAACTATTGTCTTCAGTTTCAAATGCAAATCCCATTAAGTACCCACTAATTTCAGAATCACCCCACCCCCGCTCTCACAAACATCTGAGAACAAAACTGTTCACAATACCGAAGTATCTTTCATCCTTGAATTCATTTATGTCTCGGTATTCTGTCCATCACCAAACCAACCCACTACCAGCTCGATTATATGCCCAGTCACCATCTTGGCTTCAATGCTGATGCTTCATTATCTATTATCTATGCTTCGGTAAAATTCAGACGGTATGGTTCCACCTCTCTTCTAAGCACTCTTTCAGTTGCAAATAATTCGATCACAAATTTGTTCTTGTCTCTAAAATAACTTAATGTCAGGAACACTCTCTCAGATCAGTAATGTCGGAAGAAATGTAATTCAGATGCACAGGTTATTACACAGAAAGATCCTGTTCTACATCCTACCACAGACGATGTCAGAAAGTAAATTCACAAGACAGGAATTGGAAAAAAAGCAAGTTTTACTAATAACAACCATTACATCTCCAGCATTTACGTTTATCTATTTCAGTGATATCCTTTGGTAAATAGATCTTGAGTTACTCTCTGGTCTGACTTAAGATTGATGTGAGACCCACAGCAACGTGCTTGGTTCTGTACTAACTGAAAGAATGACCTCGCAGTAAATGACATTTGTTTAGGTCAACGAATGCTGCCCCTGTCAGCAATACAGACATTCCAAATAATAACAAAATTAAAGGTTATATAAAGCAAAGAATGATGCAACAGATCAGAAACAATAAAGAACGAGAAAGTGCCAGACAAACTGAGCAGATTTGGCAGCGCCCTCGGGTCGAAAGAAAAATAGAATTGGCAATTCAATTCATACATTGGAACTGAACACAGTTGGGAAATAGTGTGATTGATGTTGGTGACACCGACATCTGTTATGAAGGGGAGAAGGATTGAGTTGAATAGATGGAAAAAGAAAGAGATAGAGAGAAATAAACAAACAAAGGGATTGTTGATGGTCAGCTGTGATGGAAATAAAAACTGAAATTACACATTACTTATGTTTTTCCTGTTCCCATATTATTGATAATCATGACCATGTAAGGTATATGTCAAAGTCCCTGCTTAAAGTTATTTATGTCTGTTGTTCTCTCTTCCCTGAGTGTGATCATCGTCTTTAATTCAGTAATGGGATGCTGGGCCAGTATTGAATTCCCTTTCCTCTTTGGTCTTGAGAAGGTGTTGGTGAGCTGCCTTCCTGACCAACTGCAGTCTGTGGGCTGTAAGGAGTCAGTGCTGAGATCCATGCGGTTTCTTTTCTTTGAGGTTTTGAAGTGACTGATATAACTGAGTGACTGGCTTGGCTATTTCAAACTGCAACTGAGAGTTAACCACATTGTTGTGGAGTAACATGTAAGCCCAACCAGCTGAAGATGGTAGATTTCCTTTTCTGAAGGGCATGAGGGTGCAAAGTAGGACAATCGACTTTGGTTTCATTGTTTCATTTGATTCTTACTTCCTGATATTTTATTGAATTTAATTTCCAACATTTGCCATTGTGGGATTCGGATCCGGTGTCTAGGGCATTACCTGATTCCCTGGATTAATACTCGGAAATAATACAGCTCGGCCATCGCCTCCTCAGCATCACCAATCAACTCGAGTGGCAACAGTGATGTTGTTGGTGTAATTTTGCTTCATAAGGCAAATAAATGATTGGCAAAAAATGCCATCCTTCTCAGTTTGTACTTATGAGAAGGCGAGATGATGGAAAGTGCTCTTGGTGAAAAGGAGCTGGATGTCCTTGATCATGAGGCACTAACAGAATTCCTACAGAGCAGTCGGGTACTGGCAGGTGGGACTACATTGGGTTGAGATATCTGGTTGGCACGGACAGGTCCGACCGAAGGATCTGTTTCCATGCTGTGCATCTCTTTTACTCTATGACTCAGCAAGTAATCAGCACAACAACTGAGTAGTATCGTTCATTACAAAATGATTAAAGAATAAGAGTGAAGACACCGTCCTGCAGTTGTGGAGTACACTTGAGACAGTATTTACTTTCATTTATACTCAATGATCTCCTTGCTGCAGAGAGACAGTGTAATGGAGTTTCCCTAGACCAATCCCTGCAGTGATGGTATCGTGAGGAGAGTGTGAAGGAATTTGGCTGCCCTTTCCTTAACTTTCGCCGTTAGCTCAAGATGTTTGATTTGCAACTGAATTCTTGCCATCTCTGATTCTGATGGTTTCTCCAGCAAGTTTAATTGACGAGGTACCGCTGTAATTATCTCTCCTTTCCTCACAGAAGCAGTCAGTTCCAATTCCAGCTTCTCTGCTAATTCTTGCAACTTGGTCTTATTCATTTTTCGTAAAATTTCCAAAGTCACCGCATGCACACCCAGAAAACGTTTGGCGATTGAAATAGCCATTACTATTCTAAGTTTTCTCAACCCAATCAAACTAATATCCAAAATGAAACATTTGACTTTCGATAAAATACAGAAGAGGGGGAAAAAAGAAAGCAGCAGAACAGAGAGTAAAAGAAAGAATGGCAAAAGAGAGAGCAATAGCGGAGAGAGAAAGAGAGAACTTTTGAAGAACAAAAACTGACAATTAAAAAGGAAAGTCAGTGTAAAAGGCTGGAGATAACGGCTGAGGGTGGGCTTAGTAAGGAAGAGAGTGAGGATGGGAAAGCCCCTGGTAGCCAGAGGCCTAGTGAGAATTTGTGTGAGTATGTTCAAGCATCGCCTCAATTTGATGAGAAGAATGTGATGCCCTTTTCATCTCATTTGAAAAATTGGCTAAACAAATGCAGTGGCCAGAGGCTATGTGGATTTTGTTGATCCAAACGAAACTTGTAGTTAGGACTGGTGAGGTATTCGCATCCCTATCAGAGGAGGTATCTGGGGAGAATAAGGAGGTTAAAAAATCATTTTGTCTGCATAGGCAACATTTCAGGAATTTAATAAGGGATCCTGGTGAAACCTACACTGAGTTTGTAAGGATCAAACAGACTAATTTCGATAGTTGGATAAGAGTTTTAAAATTCAAGGAAAGCTATGATGCCCTTAAAGAGGTTAACACTTGGAGGAATTCAAACTGCCTGAAGTAGTGCAAACTCAGGTGGAAGAGCAGAGAGTGTAAGCCGCAAGGTTAGTTACTGAAATGGCTGATGATTATGAACTGGTCCATAAACTTGGTTTGGCATCCAGAACTAGTTCTGGTCTCTGAGGGACAGAAATTGGAGCAAAGAGATATCCTCACGGGCAAAGGGAAAGGTAGATCACAGTGTAGATCATAAGGATAATTTACCACAGTAATAAAGAAAACCTTGAGGGGGACAAAGAAGTTAAAAACCAGTCGTGTTTTCATTGTAAAAAAGAGGGCCACACAAAATCACAGTGTTGATGGGCTGGGAGAAAACCAGATGTAGGATAACCAAACAAGTCTGGAAGTTTTGTTGGACTCGTAACAAAAAGCATAAGGGAAAGTAGGCAACTGCCTCAGTGTGTACAAGATGATCAGTGGACGTGCCAAATCTGCAAACAAAACTTACATGAAAGGGTAAAGTTTATTTACATAGGCCAGGATTAATTGTTAAGAAGGTTTCAATATTAATTGACACAGGATATTTTCAGTCTGTCATGCTGAGGGGTGAGGCTTTATGCACTCTTGAGAGACTATTTCCAGAAAATGTGCTGGTAACAGGAATTCATAGTGAGGAAAAAAGTGCTCAGTTATGTAAAGTGAGGCTAGAGTGTCCAGAGAAGATTGGAGCATGTGCGGTAGGTGTACTAGACCCCTAACTTTCAGCTCGAGGAAAATATGAACGTATTTTTAGCTCTGCTAAGCTGATTGAATTACAGCAGAAAGATGTGGAGTTACAGAAGTGAAATCAAAAGATATTTAGCAAGAAAGAGAATGAATGCATTCCTGTGTGTTATTACTTAACAAATGTTGTTTTAATGCAGATATGGAGATCAGCACACATTGAAGCAGATCAGACGTGCACAGAAATTCATCAAATTGTTTTGTCTGTTGGGTATAGAAAGGGAGTGCTGCGAGTGGCACGTGAGCTACAACTTGGAGATAATTTCGGGGTGAGGACATTACAGGCTGAAATACAAAGATATTTTCACTGGCCTGGACTTCACAAAGATGTAGTTGAATATTGCCAAATGTCTCAAACATGTCACACACGCAGTAATAAAACCTGCAACTTTAATATCTATTCCAGCATTTGAGGAAACTTTCACAAGAGACTTGATAGATTGTGTAGGTCCCCTATCGCAAAGAATAAGTGGGAATAAGTATTTCTTAACAATAATGGATGTGTCGACGAGATTTCCAGAGGCAGACCCATTATGCAGCATCACAGCTAAAGGAGTTGTAGAAAAAAATACTTATTTTTTACGTAGGTACGGACTACCAATAGACATCCAGATAGATCAAACCTCACATCCAAACTATTCAAGCAGGTGATCAATAACTTGGGAATAAAGCAATTCAAATCTGCTACATAGTATTCGGAATCACAGTGAACATGAGCGAGATGGCATCAAACAGTGAAGACCATGTTGAGGGTTTATGGTCAGGATAATCCAGATGATTGCGGTAAGGAAATTATTTTTGAACTATTTGTGATCAGAGACGCACAGAATGAATCGACCAAATTCAGACTATTTGAATTAATTTTTGAGCATGAAGTAAAAGGACCGTTAACATTGGTTAAGGAGAAATTAATAAGGCAGAATTCAGAGACCACTCATTTGGACAATGTGTCAAATTTTAGGGAACGATTAAATAAAGCTGGAGAGTTGGCTAGACAGCATTTAAAAGTATTGCAGCATACAATGAAACAGGAAGTGGATCAGAAATCACAAATTTGCAATTTTGCAATTGGGAATAAGGTATTGGTGTTACTTCCAGTAACAGTTGAGCCTCTAGAAGCAGGTTTTAGTGTCCCTTATCAAATTGGGAAGAAATTGAATGAGATGAACTACTTGATACGGACTCCAGACAGGAAGAAATCTCACAAAGTGTGTCATGTGAATATGCTCAACAGGTATTTTGATGGGGAAGGAAAACAAGAGGAGAAGGTGTTAATGATTACAACACTGAAGGAGGACCCAAGTTCAGAGGATTCTGAATTGGACATTCCTCAAATCAAATTGAACAATGAGAAAGTTGTCAAAATTGGGATAAATTATTGAGTTACCTTTCAAAAGAAAAGCATAGTGACCTGAAAGAGTTATTACTGTATCTTGGAGAGATATACGGAAATACACTGGGAAGTACGAACATAATTCGAGCATGATGTAGACACAGGAGATGCTGTTCTGATTAAATAACATCCTTAAAGCCATTATCCTCTAAAGTTGGTGCAGGTTCAGAAGGAAATAGAGCACACGCTCCAAGATGGCATAATCGAAATGAGTTACTGTGCTTGGATCTCATGTATTGTCATGGCGCCAAAGCCAGATGTTACCCAGTGGACATGTGTGGACTATCACAAACTCAACTTCGTTACAAAGACTGATGCATATCCAATTCCATGTTTGGAGAACTTTGTCGAAAAAGTGGGAGAAGCTACTTACATTTCTAAGTTGGACTTGCTCAGAGGCTACTGGCAAGGACCTCTGTCAGAGAGAGCAAAGGCAATTTCGGTTTTCATAACACTAAATGGATTGTATCTGTTCAAAGTTGTGGCATTTGACATGTAAAACGATCCAACCACCTTTCAGAGACTGATAATGAGGTCATTGTCGGATTACCCAACCATGTGGTGTACATTGATCACATGGTAGTTTTTAGTCACTCATGAATGGAATAGTTATCACACTTTTTTGATTGACTTCAGAAGGCAGGCTTGCTGGTAAACCTAGCTAAAAGTGAATTTGAGAAAGCCAAGTCACGTTCCTGGGTCACGTTATTGGACATGGACCAATGGCCCCATGAGATACAAAAACGAAAGTAGTTGGGGAATGTTCCACACCGTCGACAATAAGAAATATGTAATACTACGGTTCCTGGGCTTGACTAGATTTTACTGAAAGTTTGTGCCAAACTTTAAGCAGTGTGGCTGCTCCACTCACCGAATTGTCAAGGGCAAGAACTCTCAGTGGACAGAGGACTGTCAAAAGGCATTTTCCAACCTAAACCCTGTGTTAGACACTGCCCCAATATTAGCTACACTAGATTACACTAAGTCTTTCAAGGTGGCTATCGATGCCAGTGATGTGGGTATTGGTTCGGTGTTCCTGCAGGAGGATGATGAGGGAATAGAAAGACCTATCGGGTGTTTTTCTGGGAAGTCGAACGTTCATCAACAGAAATGTTCAACGGTGGAGAAAGAGACTTGAAACTTGATGCTGGCATTACACCATAACTGTGTATATATTACCAGCAATGCATCTGAGACAATCGTATAAACTGATCACAACACATTGACATTTGTGGAAAAAATTAAAGACAAAAATGCCAGACTGTTTAGATGGACTTGTTATTGCAGCCATTCAATCTGACAATTGTGCATGTGGCAGATCGCGAAAACGTGAAAGCTGATGAGTTACTGAGACTAGAATGAGATACGGAGGTGTTCGGTGGTGGGTATACAGCAGCCTGGTTTTGTATGGGTTTGTGAATGTTTACAATTAGTACAGTATAGCTGCCAGTTTTAAAACTACTAACTGGGTTTGAAGGGTTAAAAATGCAGCCACCTTTTAGCATTGATGTTTTTTTTTAAGTGGGGAGAGATGTGGCACAAAGCAAGTTCCTTTTTGTCGAAAAGGTGTTCCTTGGCTCAAGCAGACTCTGTCCTTGGTTTATTTTTAAGAGGAACAATAAAACGGGGCCAAGCTCCGATCAGAGCTGAAAAATGTGTTGCTGGAAAAGCGCAGCAGGTCAGGCAGCATCCAAGGAGCAGGTGAATCGACGTTTCGGGTAGAATCCCTTCCTCACTTTCTCCAAGTTCCGATCAGTCTGGTTTGGTACAGAGATGAAAAGTACTTTCAGAGGTCTTTTATTTGTATGGAAATAGATGAGACTTCAGCCCAAAGTGACCATGCTTTATAAGTGACCAGTATACTGAACGGAGAGTGGTGAGCTATTTTAGCTGAACTCGCTGAGCTGCGCAGTTTTCAGGTGAGTCTTGAACTGGGAAGTTCAACTGGGAGCTGTGTGGAAACTCTCACTCTTTTCTGACCTTCAACTTCAACCTTGCAGTTAGTCTTCCATTTATACTGGTTTTTATTGGGAGTTTGCTTATTGGGACAGTTGTGTGTATTCGGAATAGCATAATTAAGTCTAGCTGAATAGGTTGAATTCTGTCGTGATTTTTTATTCTGTTCTTTGTGTTTCATTGTGTAATTTTATGAATAAAGTCTTGTCTGTTTCAAAATCTATTAGTCAACCTAGCTAAATTACCTCTGGTAATTTTCATTGTACACTTACCGAAACAAATTGCAAAGGTATGCTCTGGGCTGCCTGCTTATAAGTGTTTGGAGTAGTCTAACCTAGTTCATAACATCTCGGAGATGGAAGATGCCTCCTTGGGACTTGGCACAAACCATTCACTTTTCCTCCTCATGATCAGCAAACCACGTTACCATGGCACATGTGCACCATTAGCAATGGAGCCAGGAGGAACAACATGGAGCAGTCTGTCTTTGCAGTCTATGGCTCATTGGTTTGTCGTGTTGCAGCAACAATGACATCCTCCTATTTCAGTCTAACAGTTTGGAGGGGCTGAATGGCTTCTTCTGTTCATGTGTCAGTGTCTGGAGGAACTGAATGTCTTCCTCCTGGCCCGAGGGCAGGGTTCAAGGACTTCAGTGGGCAACCCGTGGTTCCTGCCTCCCAGCACGCTGGGCTGACTAGACTCAAACTTCCTGAGTTATAGGAGACAAACGGAAGGCTGGAAGAACACAGCAAGCCAAGCAGCACCATGAGCTGGGAAAGTCAACATTTCAGGTATAACCGTTCTTCAGAACTGGGTTGGGGGTAGGGGGAGCTGCAGATAAAGAGAGAAGGGAGTGGTTGGAGTGGGGAGATCAGGGGGATGGTCAGTTACGGCTATGTGGACACAAGTGGTTGGTGCAACCTGGTTGGGCGATGGGAGGGATGAATCAGGGATGAAACGTAGGGTCGTTAGGTGAAATGGAAAATATCCCAGTCACTTCCTGTTTCAATTCTCTTTCCTAATTCCTTTCCGACATGGCCATCCTTGGCCTCCTCCATTGCCACAATGGACCAAATCATAATTTGGAGGAACAAGATCTCATCTGTCACCTGTGCAGCCTGCACCCCGGGGACTCAACATTGAATGCTTCAATTTCAAATAACCTCCCTTCCAGTCCCCCCACTCCATTCCCAAACACTCCCCTCCATTCCATTCCTCTGAGCAACCTTTGTCCAGCTACCAACTGGATTCAGCCGTTCCATCAACAACTCGCTGATACCTTTATCTGTGTCCACTTATCCACATCTCGCCACTCTGCCTCCTCCTCCCTCACCCGCACTTTATCTATATACCCCCTTACTCCCATCCACAGTCCTGATGAGGGGTTATATCCAAGGCGTTCACTTCTCAAAGTCTTGATGCTGCCTTGCTTATTCTGTTCTTCCATCTCCTGAGTGTGTATTTTGCATTCCAACACCTGTTTTTATTTTAAATTGTCTTCTTCTGTAAAAGGCAGGAGTGAGTGAACCCATTGCACCTATTGTTATCCAATAGATCTGATGGGCTGAATGGCTTTCTTATATTACTGTGAAACTAGCTAGACTTGCTAAAGGGGTCCCACTTTCTTTTAACTGTGGAAATGTTTATTCTCCAGCAGTGCTTTTAATTCATGTTCCCTATATATTAACAGCACAAGCTTGAATGTTGTCCAGATTTGATACTTTAGTACCTTAGCAGGTGACCCATTGTTCTCAACATTGTATAATCTTCAAAGAATATCCCCACCTCTGATTGCACGAAAGAGGGAAAGACATTGATGAAGCAGTTGAAGATGTTTGTGCCGAAGAAACTACCCTGAGGATTGCCCACAGAGATATCCAGGGACTGAGAGGATGGATGTCCACCAGCCCCATTGTGCTCTGAATGATTCAGCCAGCGGGGAGTTTACAACTGATTCTCATCAAGTTCAATTTTGTTCAGTCTCCTTGACATCTTGCGCAATCAAATACTGCCGTGATATCAGGGCCAGTAACTTTACATTGTGTTCATATCTTCTATCCATGTCAATAGGCCAAGGTATATGTGTGGGGAGTAGTTCCTTCTCTCAGGGAGTAGTGATGGTTGGGGCCAGACAGTTAGGAGAGGCTACATCACTGAAATGTTTGGGGGTTGCGAGTGGGTGTCAATGGGTTTTGACCCGTCAGAGAGTCGACAACTACAAAAAATTGGGCATGAAAGAGAAATTGCGGCCGAGTACAAATCAGCCCTGACTTACTGAATGGAAGTGCAGGTCTGAGCGGCTATGTAGCCTGGTTTTATTACAGTATACCCCATAGTGCAGTCACTTTGTGACCTCTTCCATTTCCTGTGTTACTGATTCAAGTCGCTGAATAGATTGAACCTGTTGCTGTGCAACTGGATACAGGTGCTGCATGATCTGGTTACAGTTTTATAGGCCTCCTCCTGTAATTGTATATCAGGCTCCACGGACTAAAAAACCTCATTCTGTTCTGCTGTAACTGAAATCCATATTGACTAAATCTACTGCCAATGGAGAAATTGAGCACAGCAGATGCTGGAGATGAGTAACGAAAAGTGTGGCACTGGAAATCACGGCAGGTCAGGCAGCATCAGAAGAACAGGAGAATCGATGGTTTGGATGCTCCTGATTAAAGGCTTATGTCCGAAACATAGATTCTTCTGCCCCTCGAATATGCCTGACCTGCTGTGCTTATCCAACACCACATGTTTTGAAATCTACTGCCCCTCACAAATTAATCTTCCTGGTCACATCATCCACTTACTTTAAGAGAATTGTCAGGCACAATCTTCCTCGCACAAAGCCACACTTACTATTCCTAATCAAAGCCTGTCTTTCTAAATCCATGTAAATCTTATCCCTCAGAACCTTCTCAAGTACCTTACCGACCACAGATGTTAAACCTACTGATCTGTAGTTCCAAGGCTTTTTTTTGTTCAGTTCTTCTTGAATAAGGGCACATTTGCTATCCTCCAGTCTTCCGGGACATTACCTGTGGTTACTGATGATAAACATTAAAATCCAGGGTCCCCGCAAATTCGTCTGGAGCCCCTTGAGGTGTTCTTGGATATATCGGGTAAGGACGATGAGATCTATCCACTTTCAAACATTCTAGTACGTCCAAAATCTCGTCAACTATGATATAGATTGGCTCTAAGCTATTACCACTAACTTCCTCAAGTTCTCAAGTCAACATGTCTTTCTCCACGGCAAACATAGAGTAGAAATATTCGTTGAGGACTTCACACATCACTTATAGTTCCACACATACTTGTCCACATTGATCTTCGAGGGGTCCTATTTTCGATCCTGTTTTGATTTTTCAAAATATATTTAAAGAACCTTTTTTGGATTCATCCTAATCTTCTCAGCCAAGGCTCTTTCTTGCCCTCTTTTCACCCTACTGATTTCCTTCTGCAGTAAACTCCATTATCTCTTTTATACCTCCAGGAATTCCCTTGATCCCAGCGGCCTGGACCTGAGCCACGCCCCAAGTTCGAACATGAACCTGTGGACCAGTTTTGTCCCTCTCCATAACTAATTGAAAATTAATAGAACTGCGGTTAATGGTCACAAAGTGCTCCCCCACTGTTACCTCAGTCACCTGTCCTGTCCTATTTCCTAAGAAAATTTTGTGTTTTTCCCCTTCCCGAGTAGAACTTTCTGTATATTGCTTGAGGAAACTTTCCTGAAGCTTTTATCAGATTCTATCTCATCAAATCCCTTAACGCTCTGGCCATTCCAGTCTGTATTCGAAAAAATAAAAGCCCCTATTATGATAACGCTATTGCTCTTGCAGGTTTCCCCCCTCTCCCTTCATATTTATTACTCTCATTTCTGTTGACTATTTGGGGGCCTATAGCACATCCCCAATCACCTCACGAACACCTTCCTATTTCTTAACTCCACCCACAAAGCCGCACTGGGTGATTCATCAGTTATTTTATCTCTGATTACTGCTGTGGTACTCCCCTTAATCAGAAATGCAACTCCACTCCCCTCCTTCCAACATCTCTGTCACACCTAAAGCAACTGTACCCTGGCACATTAAGCTGCCAGTCCCATCCATCACTTAGCCATGTTTGTGTAATGGCTATAATATACCAGTCCCACCTACCTATCCATGCCCTGAGTTCATTGACCTTACCTGTATTGAAATAGATGCAATTTAATCCAAAAGGCATTTTTCTCTGGCATTTTCAAGCCTAAATTTACTATTTCTGATGACTCTATCTCCTTCCAGCCTCGCACTTGTCTCCCTGCTCTGGAGGATACCACCCCCTGCCGATCTAGTTTAAACCCACCCTCGTAACACGAGCATAACTGGCAGCCAAGATATTGGTGTCCCTTCCAGTGCAGGTCTCGGACGGTAATCTCCCTCTAAGGAGATGACCACTGTCAAGGTTTTTTTAAAAAATGTTTCTCCGAGCTCTCTGTAATCTCGCTTCAGAACCTCGGCCCTATTTCAACGGGTATCATTTGTGCCAACGTGCATAATGATTTCTGGCTGCTCACCCAAACCCTTGAGAAGGTTCAGCAGCCACTTGGAGACATCCTGAACCCGAGCAGCGGGGAGGTAACCCACCATCCTGAATTCCCGTTTGTGGCCACAGAATCTCCGATCTGTCCCACTAACAATCAACCCTCCTATCTTTAACGTCCTGTTTACCTTTGCCCTTTCCCGCTGTGCCCCTGAGCCAGTGGTAATACCAACCAACCTGGCTACTGCTGCTTTCACCTGAACGGGCATCACCCCCAACAATCCAAAATGGTCGACATGTTATGGAGAGGAATGGCCACAGGATATTTCTGCACTCTCTGCCTCCTCCCTTTGCCATTCCTGGTGGTCGCACAGCTACTCTCTACCTGGAATATGACAGGAAGCAAGGAATGCCTGTTGGATTAAATTGTGTTTATTTAAATACAACAGGACTGACAGGTAAAGCTAATGAACTGAGAGCGATGAACGTTAGACTGGAATATTACAGTCATTAAAGAAACATAACTAGGGGTGTGTCTTGGGTGTGTCCACCACACTAAAGCACTTATCTATGAAGTCCCCAGTATCTCGAATGACCCTGAGTGCATCCTAAATTATCTTCAGCCCAACAAGTCCGCACCGACCCTCCAAAGAGCAGCCCATCCAGACCCACTCCCCGACACTACAGGCAAATTAGCACGACCAAATCACCTAACCTGCACATCTTTGAACTGTGGGAGGAAACCGCATTACCCAGAGGAAGCCCATGCAGACACGGGCAGAATGCGCAAACTCCACACAGACAGTTGCCCGAGCCAGGATTTGACTCCTGGTCCCTTGTGCTGTGAGGCAGCAGTGCTAACCACTGAGCCATCATGCAGCCTATCTCCAGCTCCCTAACACGGTCTCCCAGGAGATGAAGCTGGGTGCACAGTCCACAGTGCAGGATTTGTGTCGACATCTGAGGTTCTCTGGGCTTGTTTTCCTAAATCTTATCTTCGGTGTAACATGCTGGGCCGACACTGTCATCAATTTGATTTTAATCAAATGATCCCACAGTGTATAGTCATCAGAGACGGTGAAAATCTCGGTGAGCTCCCACATCAAACAAGAGGATCGTGTGACTGCCCTAACTGCCATCTCGATGGCTATAACAATAAAGTTAAAAGGACTTTATTTCAGTTTCCCTGTACATTTTGCTGAGGTGGAGCTTTCCGACGCCTCTCGTATCAAAGCCTTACTGCTTACTCTGCTACAACGGCATGTCTCTCTACCTCTCCATATATGGCTTTGGCCAGCGAAGGAAGGGGACACGACAGTGATGCAGTGTTTAGGTCTTCAGCACTCCTTGACAACTGGCCACAGACTACCTGCTCCCCAGTGCAGATCTCTGCTTGGCCTTGAAGGGTGTCTTGCATGGGTCTTCCTTCTGGTAGTGGTGACTTGTCCATGCAAATCCTCACCCCAACAGGCATTCTGTGTTGTCGCAGCCCTCTCGTGCTTTCTGTCTATTAGTATCGGTTTATGAATTCCTTGAATCCCTCGAGAGAGGTGATGTTCTTGTGAATATAGGGCTATTGGAAAAGAACACCATTAGACATAGGGACAACTATATGTGTATCCTCAAACTGAGACTGCTGTTCTTCGATTAGGTTATTTTTATTTTGTTAATCCCCCATTCCACTTTTCTGCAATTTCCGATAACACTTGTATAAAAGTCTGTCTCTCTTAGCCTTGAAGGTATTTAATGATCCAGCCTCAACAGCCCTCCGAATGTTATACAATTGTTTCCCTCTCACTGATGTGAGACTTGGTGGTCTTTAATCTGGTGATTTGCCCACTCTATCTTACATAAACTTCCAATTCTTCCTCAGCTCCTGTGTCAATTTGCTCAAGGGTCAAACGGTCACTCTCCCTGAATCCAGAAACAGCTTCTCCAAACTGAAGACCGATTCGTAGAATGTATTTAAAATATTCTCTGGCTGCGTAAACAGGCTGTCCCCTTAGTCCCTAACACTCCCATTCTTTCCCATGTTATCGTCTTCACCTTAATATACCAAAATATGACTTTGGATTCTTGCTAATCTTACCCACTAATGTTTTATCACCCCTCCTTTTTAAGTTTAGCCCTCCACTTTCTATATTCTTTTAGGACCTTCATTGGCCCGCTCACCTGGAACCTGCTTTAAGCTTCTCTTTCCTTTTTCATCCTGTTCGGGATTTGTGTCGACATCTGATGTTCTCTGGGCTTGTTTTCCTAAATCTTATCTTCGGTGTAACATGCTGGGCCGACACTGTCATCAATTTGATTTTAAACAAATGATCCCCAACCTCCGCCCCAACTTGTTCTGCTATCGTTTCATCCAGACGCAATTGCACTTTGCTCGGATTATGTCATTTTTTTTCATAAACTCTGTCTACCCAATCCAAAAAGCTTTTATGATTCAAACATTTTGGGGTCTTTTCCTTAGCAAAGTCAAAATGTGTGATATCACAGTCACTGGTCCTATAATGCACTCCCACTTCTGCCTGGAACACCTGACTGGATTCGTTCCCCACAGTGAGGCCCAGCACTGCACTGCCCATTGTTGTAACTGCTCTATGTTGATATAAGAAGCTCTCGGGAATAAATTTCAAAGCACCTGTTCCTCTTAAGGAGTTATCACTACCATAATGAATGTTTGGAATTGAAATGCCTGAATATAATGATCCTATTATTGTTTTTACACACCTCAATAACTTGGTTATATACCTGCTCCCGTACTTTCCTTTATCTGGGGTTCGACAGTGTGTCGCAAGCAGTGTTTCTGTCATGGTTTTGACAATGAGCTTTAACCACCAAACCTCATTAGATGATCCTTTCAAGATATCGTTCCTTTTTAAGCCAGTAACTGACTCCATAATTTATTAGACAACACTACCTCATCTTTTACTCTATCTCCTGTCCTGACAATAGTTCTGGTACCACAGAATATTGAGTTGTCAGCCATGACCTCCCTCAAACTCATCTCTGTAATGGTAAAAATGACACACTTCCACATGTCATCTCATTTCCTTGTCATATCTGTCTGTCTGATTATATTCCCAGCATAAAGGTAAAGAACATCCAACCTGGAATATAGTACCTGGAATACTCTGTATCTCGGAGTTCTTCAGTCATTCACTTTTTGTTATCAAGCTGCCAAATTCATGAACCAAAACTGTAACTCTGCGACTGAATGAATATTTGTTGAATTGTAATTTCATTTTTAATAAAAGTGTTGATCAAATGCAGCTTTCCAGAACTGTACAGTCAACTCTAACTACAACGGGTTTCTGCTGATTAGTTCCCTGCTCAGTGTGCAGAGGGAACAGCCCTCAGTAATGGGCAACGTGAGGACTGCAGATCCTGGTAATCAGAGTCGAAAAGTGTGGCGCTGGCAAAGCACAACTATTCAGGCAGCATCTGAGGAGCAGCAGAGTCAAAGTTTTGGCATCTCCCCTTCATGAGAAAGGCATTTCTGCCTTCCTATGTTTTCCATTCCATAATACACAGGATATTTGGAACCATACTTGCTCAGGAAGGCAGTACTGTACAGAGCCCTGAAATGGAAAGCAGTCAATCAGTTGGTTAGACAGGGAGTAAACAAGTTGAGGTGAAATACAGACTGATTGAAGTACAAACATAAGGATAGATAAATCCCTCATCCAGACAGGAAACACCCTAAGTTACTACAGGAAGAGAGGAAAGAGATTTCTGTGATTTTTGCGATGTTCTTTGCGTCTTCACTCTCCAGTTGAGTAGCGTCGGTTGATTGGAGGGAGGCGAATGTTAGTCCCTTGTCCAGGCAAGGGAACAGGGATGGTCCTGAGAATGACAGACCAGTCAGTCTTACATCAGTGTTGGGCAAAGTATTGGAGAGGATTCTGAAAAATCATAGTTTGATTAGAAACAGTCAGCATGACTTTGTGAGGGACTGGTCATACCTCACAACTCTTATTGGATTCTTTGAGGATGGGGATTAAACACACTGAAGAAGGTAGAGCAGTGAATGCAGAGTGCATGGATTTTAACAAGGTGTTTGATAAGCTTCCCCGTGGTAGTTTCATTCAGAAAGTAAGGAGCCCTGACATACAGGGAGTCATATCCGTCTGGATAGAGAATTGGCTAGCCCATAGAAGACAGAGGGTGGTGGTAAATGGGAAGTATTCAGTGTGGAACTAGGTGAGCAGTGGTGTTCCGTAAGGATCGGTTCTGGGACCTCTGCTGCTTGTGATTTTGATAAATGACTTGGATGACGAATTGGAAGGGTAGGTTCGTAAGTTTGATGATGTAACACAGGTTGGTGGAATCGTGGATAGTGTAGAGGGCTGTTGTAGTTTGCAACAGGACATTGACAGAATGCAGGACCCAGCTGCTTAGTGGCATATGGTGTTCAATATGGAAAAGTGGGATACGATTCATTTTGGAAGGTCGAAGTTGAATGCAGAATACAGGGTTAGAGGCAGGATTCTTACATTGTGGAGGAACGGGGGATCATATGGGCCACGGCGTAGCTCCCACAATGTTTCTACATAGGTTCACAAGGTGGTTAAGAAGGTATTTGATGTGTTCATTAGCCGAGGGATTGAGTTTAAGAGCTGGAAGATTATGCGCCAACTATATGCAGCCCTCGTGAGACCACACTTAGAATATTGTGATCAGTTCTGGTTGCCTCGTTGTAGGAAAGATGTGGAAGCTTTGATGAGAGTGCTGAGGAAATTAATCAAGATGCTGCCTGGACTGGAGGACATGTCTTGCAAAGAAAACTTGAGGGAGCTGGGGTGTTTTCCTCATTGGAACGAAGAAGAATGGAACGTGACTTTACAGTGGTGTACAAGATGATGAGAGGCATAGATAGAGTGGATAGCCAGAGACTCTTTCCCAGGGTGGAAATGGCTATCTCGAAGGGTTATGATTTTAAGGTAATTGGAGGAAGGTTTAGGGGAGATGTCAGAGGTAGGTTCTTTACACAGGGAGTGGTGGGTGTGTGCAATGAACAGCCAACAGTTGTAGTAAATTCAGCTATATTAGGGATATTTAATTGGATAGGCACATGAATGATAGTATAATGAAAGGTATGTAGGTTAGTATGATCTTAGAGTAGGATAAAAAGTCAACAGAACGTCAAGGGCCAAAAGGCCTGTACATGCTGCACTGTTCTATCTTTCCAGTTTCACAAGCTTGTGGATTCCCCTTAAATTGTTGAATGTGTGCGGGAGTGATGTGTGTGAGATCAGGAAGCTTTGGAGGAGTGTAAGGCCAAAACCTCCAGTTGTAGTGTGTATTGTTACAGTCACCAGAAAGCCAGTATAATCTGTGTGGTTACTTAGCCCAGACAGAATCCGCCAAGTTCAGTTATTAATGTGATTTGTGGATTGCCGTTTGCTGCTGGTTACTTCACATAACTGCTACTGTGTGATCCATGTAGTAACTCTGACCATTCATAGAGATGTACAATTTTATTTTGATACTGGAGAATGTGAAGATGACATTTAGTAGTTACGGCTTTAGAGACACAAGGCACTGCAATAGATTGTCACCTATCCACTCCATCCTCTCCTCCCTGACCTATCACCTTCATCCCCTCCCCCACTCAACTATTGTACTCTATGCTACTTTCTCCCCACCCCCACCGTCCTCACGCTTCAGGCTCACTGCCTAATTCCTGATGAAGGGCTTTTGCCCGAAATGTCGATTTTGCTGCTCCTTGGATGCTGCCTGAACTGCTGTGCTCTTCCAGCAGCACTATTCCAGAATCTGGTTTCCAGCATCTGCTATCATTGTTTTTACCTCATCTTATTGTTGCCCAATTCATGAACTATAGCAAATATCCGATTATTGTTCGGGGTCAGTAAACTCAACATCTTGCAGTGAGCTACGCTGAAACTTGCTTCCAATTTATCTGAAATCATTTACAGTGGTATTGGAACTCACTGCTGCCTGTGCTACAGAGAGACTGAGTGGCCTGTTCCAAAATCTGTGCATAGAGTTTCTAACCTGCTTCAGGGCAGCCAGTCAAACATTATTTCAAAGCAAGTAAGTTGAAATCTTCCTTGGGCAGGGGGATAACTCGCCAACAGGCTATCACTGGTTTCAGTGTAGGTACAAATATTGTCCAGGTTAAATACTAATGGCTGATGAGCAACCAGGTTTTGAAATTCATCTTCAGTCAGAGCCTGGCCCAGAGAGCAGACGTGTTGACATTGAGAGCCAGAATCACACCATACAAGTTACCTATGGTGATGAAACCTGACCTGCGTCCCAGACTCCATATATCTGCACCCCGGACCAGGCACGGGTGAAGATGTCACCAGGGGCAGAACGGTGGCTCAGTGGTTAGAACTCCTGCCTTAGAGCGCGGGGACCCAGGATTGATTCCAGCCTCGGGTGACAGCCTGTATGGATTTTGCGCATTCTCCCCGTGTCTGCGTGGTTTCCTCTAGGTACTCCGGTTTCCTCCCACAATCCAAAGATGTGCAGGTTAAGTGAATTGGCCATGCTTAATTGCCCATTGTGTTCAGGGATGTATAGGTCAGGGGTAAATATAGGAGGAACGTGTTTGTGTGGGCTATTCTTTGGAGGGTCAGTGTGGATTTGTGCACCAAAGAGCCTATTTCCACACTGTAGAAATTTTATATTCTATGTCTGTGCCACCCTCTCAGTTCAAAACTGACTCACAAATCCTCTCTCAATCCCCTGCCTTTCACTTTAAGCATGTATCCCTTTGTTTTTGACCCTTCGAGTAAGGGAAACAGCTGCTGTCTGTTCATCCTCTCCATTCCCCTTATGCTTTTGTACACCTGTACCAGGTTTCCTCCTCAATCTTCCCTGCTGCAATGAAAAAAGGAGCAAATTTCGCCCTCACACTTCACAGTTTGAGTTCTCATTTGTCTTGTTAATTCAGATGTGCATCATCTCACATTTATCAGTGTTAAACTTCATCGGCCATTAATCTGGATATAGAAATCATCTGTTTATATCGTCCTGTAGCCTTACCCTTTCCTCCTCATTGTGAACCACCCAGCTAATCTTTGTGTCATCCCCAACATTTGTTATCCATCTTCCACATTCTCACCATCATCATTTATGAATATCACAAACAAACCTTGATTTCCTTCCTGTTCTCCAGATGTTATTCACAGAAGAGGAATTAAGAATTCCAGTCTTTTGCTATTCTCATTTTGGGTAATTTACAAAGTGATGTAGTTAACACCTATTATGAGGGAGCTGCTAATCGCATTTTCGACACAGAGTTGAATTCACCTTTTACACTCTGCCCCTCAGCATGTCTTATTCATAAAGCGTGTACCTAATTTAAGATGAACTAGGGTTTGGCACCTTGCACTGGAACATTAGCCATTTGTGTGGCACTGTTCTTTTATCAATAGTCAGAGCTGAAGAAGTTTTTCATCTGCAGGATGGATACTGAGTCAATGCTTGAATCAGTGATTGTGATGAGGATAACTATTCAATTAAATTCTATGTTATGGGCAAACTGCAGGAGATCAAATCATGTTCTCATGTCTACCTTGAATTGGAAGCAAATACATATTGTTAAAAAATTCAAAAATGAGATACCATACTAGGGGGAAAAAACATGTAACCCGCAATTGATGGAGATACAAAAATACAGAGTGAATGTGCAATCTGAACACGAATCAAGTATAGAAAATAAAATACATCAAATCTTAATTTTCAATGGAACCAGATCCCAATTTTCCTGAACAGTGATATTTTTCAACCAAACTCACATTTGCTAAAGCAAGTTTTTCCCAGTCACTAAAACTTCATTAGCCATTCTTCCTCGGCCTTTTTACTCTTTTCTTACACTCCTCCTTCCCTTGCACTGCTCCATCTGCAGCTACATACTCTTCCATTGATGATATCTCTTCACATCTTTCTTCTCCCACTCCCACTGTAAGTTAGACCACTTCCCTAGTTACTCCCACTTCCACTGGCCCTTCCTTTCCCTGTTTGCTTTCCAACAGGGGTGATGGGAACTGCTGGCTTCTGTGCTGCTATTGTTCATCAGTGAATGATGAGATTGAGATGATCAATGTCCAACAGGAACAGACAATAGTGTGTGTCTGTCACCGTCCAATGCACAGTGAACATGGTGGTTCTGTTCCCTATAGAGAGTGGAACTTTATTTCTGTCTCTGTGTGACAACGCTTAACCAAACAGCCTCATCATAAATAGGACAAACCTCTCCTCAGAATCAGACGACCATGCATCAGTTTTTCCTTAAACGTTGTGAGGACAGTGAGCACATTGTTCAAATAAGCCCTGTACTATCATTTTGGTCTTTACCAATTTAACTGATTTTCCAATGTCATTAGAGGTGAGATCAGAGTAACTTGCCTCGCATCAAAGTAATATTTGACTCATGAAGCATCATTCACCCTAGATAACTGTGGTTAACGGGAATCAGAGGAAATTCTGTGCTGGTAATTTCCTCAATGAACAATGACACCTTTCCTAGATCTATTGGGAATGACAAATAAACTCTGCCTTTGCTACTGCCTTCGAAAACCATGGATGGATTTGTCTTATTAATAACATCATTTGTTTTCACGGTTTGGTCTAAAGTCTCAGAAAAGTAAGATCTTGTTGGTTGACTTGCACCCCAATGAAATCAGAGCATTACAATAAGATAACGCTAATTTTCAATCAGTTACTTTCTGTGGACTGATCGTGCGATGTCAGTGCCACTGAGATCAATATTTTCTCTGTCCAATAGCATCTCATCAAATTGACTCAAGGCTGCACCATTCCACAATTTTACATCATTCTCCAGCTCATTCGCTGTGCTCGCCAGCTATACGAGGACTGCAAGGTGGAATAACTGAGAGATGCCGATGAGCTTCTGGAACCTGTCACCCCACCCATGCCCTGCGCTCTGAGCCCATCCCCTCCCCCAAGGCCACCTCCTGTCGTGTATTCACCATTCCTCCTAAACTGCCACGCTGTAATGCCGAATGTTCTGTACTCTGCAAAGGTCTCAGCGTTATCCCTCTGCACCCCCTTTAATGAATTTCAGGAACGACATAATGTTGAACTCCTCTTCCACCGTCTTCTCCTCAGTATCCATTTCTTTGGGCACGAGTCCATTCCCCATCCCACAGACCCTTCCCCCAGCTCCCACACTCTCCCTCCACCTAGACCCATTCCTCTGGCATTTATTCAATCTGTTCTTTGAGAACTTTCAATGTGATACTGGTTGTTTTAATTTCTCTGCATTCCTGTCACCCTATCCAACCTATCACCCTCTAAGCAGACTGTACGCTGTACGCATGGATCCAACCCTGACTGTGTTATTCAGCCTGTGCCGATAAGGGTGCTGCTGCTGTAGTCTGGTGGACTCATCTCTCCATTTCAGAGGCTGAGTGCCAGCTCTAAGATACCTCCACATATCACCTGCAGCTCCATAACCCTGCCATGGCACATCAGGCCATGTTATTAACTAAATCTGACAACAGTTCAACTGGAGATTCCCACCCACTCGCCCCCACGTAACAGTCCTGAAGCTGATGGTCCTCTGATCGCAGAGCTCGCTTTTATGTCCTCCTGAAAATCCACAAACAGAACTGCCTGGGCAGACCCATTGCTTCAGCCTGCTCCTGCCACACAGAGGGGGTGCATGGATACACACGTGGGCTAAAGTTATACCTGTTCCTTCATGGGGTACATAGACAATCCCTTGTTCTAGTTCTTTCCAGTCCCCATCCATAACTGCTTCTCCGATACGTAGATGATATCATAGCTGCTGCTCCTCTCTCTTGTCCAGAATTGGAAAAGGTCATCGTTTCCAATTTGCACAAATCCCTCACTTTCACAAGGTCTATCTCTGACTCCTCCCTTTCTTTCCTCGACATTTCTGCTTCTATTTTTGGGGATAGGCGGGTCACTGATATCCAGTAGTAAGCCACCGACTCCCACAGCGACTTGGAGTATACATCCTCACACGCTGTTTCCTGCAAATGCACCGTTCCATTCCCCCAGTTCCTCCGTCTCCACCGCATTGCTTCTGATGATGTCAAGTTCAAAAATGTGGCCTCTAAAATGTCCACCTTCTTCCTCAACCGAGAATTCCCCTGCACTGTTCTCGACAGGGCCCTCAACCAGTTCTGACCCACCTCCTGCACTTCTATCTTCACCCTCTCTCCTCCCTCATGCAACAGTGTTAGAGTTCTCCTTGTCCTTACCTACCATCCCACAAGCATTCACATGCAGAAGATCATCAGTCTGCATTTCCTCCACCTCCAGCGAGATGCCACCACTAGACACATATTTGTCTACTCTCCGTTTTCTGCCTTCTGACCATTTCCTCCGTGACACCCTAGTCCATTCGTTATTCACTGCCAACACATCGCCCCACCTCCACACCGCCCCCCCTCCCCACACAGGTCCACGTCACTTTCCCCTGCCGGAGGTGTCACACTTTCCCATTTACCTCCTCCCTCCTCGCTAACCAAGGGCCAAACATACCTCCCACCTGAAGCAGCATCCTATCAACATTTCCCACATTCGCTGCTCACGTTGTGGTCTGCTCTAGATTACTTACATTGTGGAATCAGGCCCTTCGGCCCAACAAGTCTACACCGACCCGCCGAAGTGCAACCCACCCATACCCCTACATTTACCCCTTACCTAACACTACGGCAATTTAGCATGGCCAATTCACCTGACCTGCACATCTTTGGACTGTGGGAGGAAACCGGAACACCCGGAGAAAACCCACGCAGACACGGGGAGAATGTGCAAACTCCACACAGTCAGTCGCCTGAGGTGGGAATTGAGCCCAGGTCTCTGGCGCTGTGAGGCAGCAGTGCTAACCACTGTGCCACCGTTCTACATTGGGGAAACTAAAGTTAGACTGGGTGAACACTTCACAGTATATCCAAACTGGACCTGTGCAAAAGACCCTGAGTTTCCAGTTGCCTGCCAGTTTAATACCCCATCCTGCTCCCTGGCCAATATCTCTGAGTCAGACTTGCTGCAGTGTTCCAGGGCATTTCAACGCAAGCTTGAAGAACAACACCTCATTTTCCGCGGGTGGACCATGCAGCCCTTCAGACAAAATAATATTCAATAATTTTAGGGACTGAACTCCTCAATGCCCCCTACCCATACACCAAGCCTAGTACTCACCCCTTATTGTTAGCTACTAACAGTCTCCACTAACAGCTATTCAGCCTCTTATGTATATAAATAAACATTTTCAGGGCTACCATCCGTTCTGAGGAAGGGCCACTAACCTAGAAACTTTAATTCTGATTTCTCTGCACAGAGGCAGTTAGACTCGAAACGTCAGCTCTTTTCTCTCCTTACAGATGCTGCCAGACCTGCTGAGATTTTCCAGCATTTTCTCTTTTGGTTACAACTTACTCGAGATTCAACTCAGATAGCAGCTTTGCTTATATCATTCAGATCAGTCAATTTGTCACAGTTCAGAAAGAAAAGAAAAAAACGATAGAGGGTAGCTCAGCAGGTCTGGCACCCTCTGAGCAGAGATACGCAGAATTAACCTTTGATTCCAATATGACTTTTTCAGAACAGGGTTACATCATATTCGATATGTTAACTTTGTTTATCTCTGCAGATACTTCCTCATCTGTGGCACTTCTTCACCATTTTTTATTTGTTTTTCATGTTTCTGTATCACTATATTTCATGCTTTTTGACAGGGCTACATGCTGAATTTGGTTATATGTGGACAATGTAGTCCTTTCCTGTTCCTGTTATAGTTGGTGTGTCTGTGACACCTGTGTTACGGCCGAAATCTGTTGCTTCTTTAAGATTCAAAGAAACAAAAATACTTTTTTGAATATCCTGTAAATCTCACGAACTCCAATTTGTTTGAAAAGACATTTTAGAGGCATTTTTAGCTGAAATTTCATGAGATGACAGGAATAAATTATTGATGGTGGAGCACGGCGTGTCTTTCATTGAACTAGCTTGTCTACCCCCTCTCCAAAGGCTTTGATTACATATCACAGAATTATTTACAGCAAAATTGGTGGTAACTCAGCCCATTGTCTCTTCCAGTTTGGAAAGACTATATCTCTACTGTTAGTCTCCTGCACTGTCCCCATAGCCCTCCACATTTTTGTTATTAGTGTGTGCTTTTAATTTTAAGTATCCTGCCATATATGAACATATGATCAAGCTCAAACAAAAAAAAAGCAGAACTTAGAGGGAAAACTGAGCAGGTCTGGCGGTATCTGTGAAGAGAAATCAAAGTTAATGTTTCTGGTCCAGTGATCCTAATCGAACTGTATTCCCAATGATTAAGTGGTGTGCACATTAAATATAGTTCACTTTATCACATTTAAAATGATCCTGTTCAGTTCATATTGTCATTCAGCATTGCATCTCTCAAATGTTGCTGTTTCCTTGTTGTGCATTAGATTTAATTCTGTCGGTCAGAAAGAGTGATGATGACTGGGGAATTTCATTGTACCCCATTCCCCCCGCACCCCATGCAGTCTCCACAGCCACTATCCCATTCTGTCCTATCTCCCAGCGAATGACATGTTCATTCGAACCTGACTCATTAATTCATAAGTCTTAATGAATAAGTTCATTGTAATTACCACTTTTGGTTTGGACTGAGGCCAAAATGCGCAAAAAAGTACAGTTTTACAGCAAATAAAACTGCATTTAGAAGTTTGTCAATTTGCATAAATAAATTACTGAAGCATATTCCCTAGTTGCCTTATTAGAGCAGTGAGAGTAACATTCAGAGAAGTCCACACTTCCTGTCTATGTTCAGGGCGACTGTGCCCAGTGACAGTGTGTTGGCTGACGGTTGTTCCCGTGGAGGAGAGATCAGCACAGTAACAACATCCTGATTGTGTTTCTTTTGGTGGATGGAGGGATTTGGGGAGAGATGGTAAGAGCATAGTAAACGGACAAAAGACAAAAGACATTCTCCCTCACAACTGACTTCACTAGAGCAATTGGTGATGGGAGATTTGACCAATCGCCAGCAATGTCAACATGTAGTCCAGTCCAGTTATATTGTGAACTGAATGTGCTGTATTGAAAGCTGGGACAGGTTGCTCAGTGACTATGATTAATGTCAGTCTCCATGCAATGTAACTGTGTCACTGGAGGGTTTCCCTCTCCTATTGGTTGAGGGACTTCATTCACTGTGCTATCCCAGTGTAGTAGCAGATGCATCAATTTCAACAGTAACAGAGATCAACAGCTGCCTAGACACAAAGAGGACAGAGCTGAATCTGAGAATAACGGACTGGAACATTACAACAATGGAGAGGAGGTTTTCCTTGAATCTTTTCAAGATTTCCCCCTGTTGGGAATTTCTACCCTATCGGATATCAGCAGTGCTGATTGTTATTCTGCGCGGGGTGGAAGGTGTGCGACTAACCTATTACTAACCTCTTGTCGGTATTCTCTACCTCTGTCCATTCATTAATCTCACAAACAAGTTTGAACTTCGTTGCAATTTCTGTTATCTATATTTGTCAGAGAAAGAAACTCTTGTCTTCAGTTTCAATTGCAGTCTCCATTCATTACCCATGAATTGCAGACCACTCCCTCACCAACATCTGAGAACAAAATTGTGCACAACCTCGGGATCCCTTTTTGCCCTGAACTGATTTATGTCTTCTGTACTCTCTGTCACCAAACCTGTCCACTCCCAGCTCCTAATCTCCCCAATCTTCATCTCTGCGTCAGTGCTGTTGCTGAACAAACCATTGGCTGCACGTTGGTAAATTTCAGACTTAATGTTTCAAGCTCTCTTCTGACCACTTTTCCGATTACAATCATTTCAATCATAAAATTGTTCTTGTCTTGGACGTTACTTCATGATTAAGGCAATATATGAACGTAGGAATGTCGCTGGTTGTAATTCAGAAGCAATGCTAATTAAACGAAAGATATTGTTTCAAGTGATTTGTTTCAATTCCATCACAGCTGATGACAGCACTTCTATAAAACTGATAAGAATTGGAATAAAAGTGAATTTCACAAAAACAAACGTAAAATCAACATTTTGTCTGAAAACATTCCTGTTTCACTGATCAGTAAGGTAATCTAATGTCATTACCTGGTCTGGGTGAAGTGAGACTTCAGATCCATAACAATGTGTTTAACTTTATATTGGCTTGTGGAATGGCCTGAGAATCAGGGCAATTAGTGATGGTCACCAAATGCTGCCCCTGGCAGAGATGCCAACATCCCACGAAAGAACAAAATTGAAGGTGAAATCAAATAATGGAAGACGCTGAAAATCTGAAATTATACAAGGCAATGCAAAGAAACGAACAAAAAGTGCTGGGGAACTTTCCTGAACTGAAAGCACTTGGAAAAGTGTGTGTTTAATACCGTTGACAGGGATGTGTGCTTTGAAGGGAAGGAGGAATCAATAGAGAAAGAGGGATATAGAAGAAAAAGAGGAAACAAAGAGAATGATGATCAGCTCGGCTGGAAAGAAAATATGAGATTCACCTCATTTATTTTTTGCCATTCCCATCTTCCTGAATATCATGCACATGTACATATAGGTATTTCCCGCTTTTCAAAAGTTCGCTTTTCGCCACTTCCCTTCCCAAATGACCTACATTAGGCCTTGTTTCGCTATCCAAAAGAAATCTAAAGAGGATTTTCACTTTTACGAAGAAAGGCGATTTTTTTTCCCATATAAATTGGTGCAACTGCACTTTACACCATATCAGCTTGCGAATGGTTTCTTTCAGATAGTGAGGGAAGTCTGTATTTGTCTAAGGTTATGTTTTAAGCGATTTGATTCCCCCTGTCAGTATTCTCTAAGTGTGGTCATCTTCTTATATTTGTTAACGGGATATGGGTATCTCTGACTGGGCCAGCATGAGTTCATTTTCCCAGTTGCCCTTGAGAAGACCTTGAGCCACTGCAGTCCACGTGATTGACCTGATTTGATTTGGTTAATTTTAATCAAATGTACAATGGAAAGGTTTGATTTGCGAAGAATGCAGGCACATGATAGTAAACAAGAAAACAGTGATCGTGGGGTACTTACACACACTGAGGCAAACATGGTTACAGTTTCACAGGAGGTGAGCAAAGCAAATTCGACATTAGCAAGATTAATATTATTGGAAAAGTGAGAGATATCAATTTGTCAGTCTAATAATGGTAGGAAAGGAAGTGTCCCTGAGCATACATCGTCCATGTTTTCAAACCTCTGTGTCTCCTCCCTGTTGGAAGAGGTTGTAGGAGATCATTATTGTTTTGGGAGAGATCTTTGATGTTGCCAGCCTTTCTGCGACAATGACAAGTATAAATGATGGAAGGTGGTCTTCCGTGATGGTCTGGATTGTGCACACAACCGTCTGTAGTTTTTATTTATGGTCCTGGGCAGACCAGTTACCATGTCAGACCATTATGCACCCGAATAGAATGTTTCCAGTTGCCAGTGTAAGGAACATTGGGAGATGGGTTGTTCCAAAATAGGTAGATATAATAATTGCTGTTAAATGGAAACACATGTTCTGGCTGCTGTTTTGTGAACAATTGAAGCTTAAGGGATAATTTTAAATTAAGTCTTTGATACCAAAACCCAGTTGAGTTTATTGCATTGCCAGCATCGAACCAATGAGCTATCACCCGCTTCAAACGAATAGAGAAGCCATCACCATCACAACGAGGGAGAAATAGACAGATACGAAGGGAAGGAGAAAGAGAACACAGCGAGGGAAACAGATGGACAGTCAGTCGAAGAGAGAAAGGAAACAAAACAAGGAAACAAACAGTCACATGGACAGGGAACAGGGAAGATAGTAGGTTCAGGGAAAGAAACAGAAGGCAGGGAAAAGGAAAACTGAGGGAAATAGACAGTGTGAGTGACACAGTGAGAGACAAAGGAAACAGAGAGCTGGGGATGGGGTCACAGGGAGCTGGGGGGTATGGGAGAAGCTCGGGGTGAGGACCAGAGAGACCTGGGAGTGACCACTGGAAGGAGCTGCGAGGGTGGAGGTGAGGACTTATTTCGACATGTACCAAGATGTCCAGGCAGATCAAAGTAAGCAAGGATGTACTGAACGATTGCTGTAAAACATGTCTGAGAGGCATATAGGTTACGCTGCACAGAGCATGCGCTAGGTGAGATCAACCTGAACAAGATCAGCATTATCTGAGATTAGAGTCCATTCATCAGTCTAATAACAGCCAGGAAGAAGCCGTTACTGAACCAGCTGATCTGTATTTTCAAGCTTCTGTATCTTTTAGCCTGATGGAAGAGGTTGTGGGAGATCTTTACAGGCATGTGATGGGTCTTTGGTATTGTTAGAACTAAGAACATTCCAGTTCAACAGGCCATTTGTCTGTCAATCCTGCGCTGATCCAGATCCTCTATCTAAATCAGTTGGCAATTTTCTGAGAGTCTATCCCTTTGCGCCCTGCACAATCATGTATCTTTCTGGAAACATCTCAAATGGCGCACAACTGGTCACAGTTCTCCATTTTGAGAATCTGCCTTCCTCTACTACACTCTGTACCCTGTTGTCCAGGCAGTTCTTTATCCATGTAGCTAGCACACCCTGGACACCATGTGACTTCACTTTCTCCATCACCCGACCATGGAAAAACTGACCAAACGCCTTCCTGAAGTCCATGTATATGACATCTACAGTCCTTCCCTCATCAATCAACTTTGTCGCTTCCTCAAAGAATTCTATTAAATTGGTAAGTCATTACCTTCCCTGCACATAACCATCTTGTCTATCACTGATAAGACCATTTTCATCCAAATGAGAAAAGACCCTATCCCTCAGTATCTTCTCTATCAGCTCCCCTACCTCTGATGACAGGCTCACTGGTCTATAATTAACTGGATTATTCATGCTACCCTTCTTAAGCAACAACTTTCCATTCCTCTGGGACCTAATTTGTGTTCAAGGATGCTACAAAGATATCTATTAATGCCCCAGCTATTTCCTGTTTCCCTTCCCTCAGTAATCTGCGATAGCGGTGAAGCTTCTCGTCAAAAGGAAGAAGGTAGCTTACGTAAGGTGGAGGAAGCTAGGGTCAAGCTCAGCTCTAGAGGATTACAGGCAGGCGAGGAAGGAGTTCAAAAACGGTCTGAGGAGAGCCAGGAGGGGGCACGAGAAAGGCTTGGCAGAACTGATTAGGGAGAACACAAAGGCATTTTACACTTTTGTGAGGAATAAGAGAATGGTCAAAGAAAGAGCAGCGCCGATCAGGGATAGCATAAGGAACTTCTGTGAGAAGTCTGAGGAGGGAGGGGAAGCCCGAAATGTGTTTTTTGCTTCTGTCTTTACGAAAGAAATGAACTTTGTAGTGAATGAAACCTTTGAAGAACAGGTGTGCATGCTGGATTGGATAGAGATAGAGGAAGCTGATGTGCTCAAAATTTTGTCAAACATTAAGATTGAAAAGTCGCCAGGCCTGGACCAGATTCGTCCTCGGCTGCTTTGGGAAAGGAGAAATGCAATTGCTTCGCCACTTGCGAAGATCTTTGCGCCCTCGCTCTCCACTGGAGTCGTACCTGAAGACTGGAAAGAGGCAAATATAATTCTTCTCTTCAAGATAGGAAATAGGGAAATCCCCGGCAATTATGAACCTGTAAGTCTCACATCTGTCGTCTGCAAGGTGTTAGAAAGGATTCTGAGGATTAGGATTTATGACCATCTGGAAGAGCATGGCTTGATTAAATGCAGTCAACACGGTTTTGTGAGGGGCATGTCATGCCTCAAAAAACTTAACGAGTTCTTTGAGCATATGACTAGAAACGTTGATGAGGGTCGAGGTGTGGATGTGCTGTATATCGACTTCAGCAAGGCATTTGATAAGGTTCCCCATGGTAGGCTCATTCAGAAGGTCCGGAGGAATGGGATACAGGGGAACTTAGCTGTCTGGATACAGAATTAGGTAGCGAACAGAAGACAGCGAGTGGTAGTAGAAGGAAAATATTCTGCCTGGAAGTCAGTGGTGATTGGTATTCCACAGGGCTTTCTACTTGGGCCTCTACTGTTTGTAATTTTTCTTCATGGCTTAGATGAGGGGATTGAAGGATGGGTCAGCAAATTTGCAGATGACACAAAGGTCGGAGGTGTCGTTGACAGTATAGAGGGCTGTTGCAGGCTGCAGTGGGACATTGACAGGATGCAGAGATGGGTTGAGAGGTGACAAATGGAATTCAACCTGGATAAATGCGAGGTGATGCATTTTGGAAGGTCGAATTTGAAAACTGAGAACAGGATTAAGGATAGGATTCTTGACGGTGTGGAGGCACAGAGGGATCTTGGTGTGCAGGTACATAGATCCCTTAAAATGGCCACCCAAGTGGACAGGGTTGTTGAGAAAGCATATGGTGTTTTGGCTTTCATTAACAGGAAGATTGAGTTTAAGAGTCCTGAGATCTTGTTGCAGCTCTATAAAACTTTGGTTGGACCGCACTTGGAATTCTGCGTCCAGTTCTGGTCGCCCTATTATAGGAAAGATGTTAGTGTTTTGGAGAGGGTTCAGAGGAGGTTTACCAAGCTGCTGCCTGGACTGGAGGGCTTATCTTATGAAGAGAGGTTGACTGAGCTTGGACTTTTTTCATTGGAGAAAAGGAGGAGGAGATGGGACCTGACTGATTATACAAGATAATGAGAGGCATAGATAGAGTCGATAGCCAGAGACTATTTCCCAGAGCAGAAATGGTTAACACGAGGGGTTATAGTTTTAAGCTGGTAGGAGGAAACTATAGAGGGGATGCCAGAGGCGGGTTCTTTACACAGAGAGTTGTGAGAGCACGGAATGCGTTGCCAGCAGCAGTTGTGGAAGCGAGGACATTGGGGACATTTAAGAGACTGCTGGACATGCATATGGTCACAGAAATTTGAGGGTGCATACATGAGGATCAGTGGTCGGCACAACATCGTGGGCTGAAGGGCCTGTTCTGTGCTGTACTGTTCTATGTTCTTTGTTCTAGATTTTGGCAGCCTTTCTGCGGCAACGAGCCATGTAAGTAGAGGCGATGGTTGGGAGATTCGCTGTGCACCCAACCTTCTGTAGTTTCTTGCGGGTCCTGGGCAGAGCATTGCTGTATGAAGCCGTGAGGCACCCATACAGTATGCTCTCAATGGTGTATCTGTCGAAGTAGTACATGCTAAATTTCCTGAGCCTCCTGAGGAAGAAGAGGCGTTATTGAACCGTCTTGACTGTCACACCTATGCAAGAAGACGAGGGAAGGTTGTCAGTTATCGTCACTCCGAGGGAGTTGATGCTCTGCACTGCCTCAACCATTGATGTAGATGACGGTGTGTTCCTCTCCTTTCTTCTGAACTCAATGATCAGTTCCTTACTATTGCCGAATTTGAGAGGGAGGCTATTATCATTATACCATGCCACTCAGCCCTCAATCGCCTTTCTGTATTCTGACTCATCGTTGTTTGATATCCCTCCTGATTTGGTGATGTCATCAGCGAACTTGTAGCTGGCGTAGTTTGGAATTTGACAACACAGCCGCGTGTGTACAGGGAAAACAGTAGGGGGCCGAGGACACAACCATGGGAGTACAGGAGTACAGTAGGAGGCTGAGGGCACAGACATGTGTGTACAAGGAGTACAGTAGGGGGCGGAGGACACAGCTGTGGATATACAGGGAGTACAGTAGGGGATGAGAACACTGCTGTGGGTGCACGGAGAGTACAATAGGGGGCTGAGAACACATCCTCCAGTAGTTCCAGTGTTGAGTTTTATTGTGGAGAATGTGCAGATACCTATCTTCACAGATTGTGGTCTGTGTGTCAGAAACCAGGGTATCCAGTTGCAGAGGGTGGAGCCATGATCAAGGTCACGGAGTTTTGAGATAAGTCTGGAGGGGATAATGATGTTGAAGGTGGAGCTGTAGTCCATGACCAGGAGTCTGGTGTATGCATCCTTGTTGTCCAGATGTTCCACGGATGAGGGCAGGGCAGGTATATGGCATCCGTTGTGGACCCATTACATCAGTCGGCACATTATAGGACAGCAGGTCAGGCTGGGAGACTGGAGGTGATGTGGGCCATAACCAGCGTCTCAAAGCACTTCATGTTTATTGAGGTCAGAGCCACTGTGGGGGAGTCATTAAGGAATGTTGCAGGTATTTTCTCACTAGGAGAAAGTGAGGACTGCAGATGCTGGAGATCAGAGATGAAAAATGTGTTGCTGGAAAAGCGCAGCAGGTCAGGCAGCATCCAAGGAGTAGGAGAATTGACGTTTCGGACATGAGCCTCGGATGTACCTGTGCCTGATGTCATCGTGGCAGACATGATCAGTTTTCCTGCAGGTCAAGTCAATGAAAGCGACAGGCCTGGAGAGTGTTCCTGGCTGAGCACTCCGATCCTGTGAGAACCAACTGACAGAGGTATTTACAAACAACTTCAACCTCTCCGTCCTGAAGCCGACATCCCAGCCTGCTTCAAGAAAACCACTATCATCCTTGTACGTGAGAAAACACAGAACTGAAAAATGTGTTGCTGGAAAAGCGCAGCAGGTCAGGCAGCATCCAAAGAGCAGGAGAATCGATGTTTAGGGCATGGGCTCTTCTTCAGGAATGAGGAAAGTCTGCTAAGCAGGCTAAGATAAAAGATAGGGAGGAGGGACTTAGGGGAGGGGCGTTGGAAATACGATAGGTGGAAGGGGAGTGAGAACTCTGAGGCGGTCCACGTAAATTCTCAGACTCCTCCTTCTCCTTCTTAGAGCTCTTAATTTCTATCTCGGGTGACCGAATCAACCCGGACATTTAATATAAACCGACCGACTCCCACAGCTACCTAGACTACACCTCCTCCCACCCTGCCCCCTATAAAAACATCATCGCATATTCCCAATTCCTTCGCCTCCACCGCATCTGCTCCCAGGAGGACCAGTTCCGATAGTGAACAACCCAGATGGCCTCCATCTGCAAAGACTGCAATTTCCCCTCAGACATGGTCGACGATGCTCTTCACAGCATCTCCTCCACATCCCGCTCCTCCGCGCTTGAACCCCACTCCTCCAATTGCCAACACAACAGAACCCCATTGGTCCTCACCTACCACCCCACCAACCTCCAGATACGTCGTATCATCCGTCGTCATTTCGGCCACCTCCAAACAGACCTCACCATCAAGGATATATTCCCCTCTCCTCCCCTGTCAATGTTCTGAAAAGACCACTCTCTCCGCGATTCCCTCATCAGGTCCACACCCCCCACCAACCCAACCTCCACTCCCGGCACCTTCCCCTGCAACTGCAAGAAATATAAACCTTGCGCCCACACCTCCCCCCTTACTTCCCTCCAAGGCCCCAAAGGATCCTTCCATATTTGCCACAAATTCACCTGCACCTCCACACATTATTTACTGCATCCACTGCACCCGATGTGGCCTCTTCTATATTGGGGAGACAGGCTGCCTACATGTGGAACATTTCAGAACACACCTTTGGGACACCCGCACCAACCAACCCAACCACCCCGTGGCTCAACACTTCAACCCCCCCACCCACTCCGCCAAGGACATGCAGGTCCTTGGCCTCCTCCATCGCCAGACCATGGCAACACGACGGCTGGAGGAAGAGCGCCTCGTCTTCCGCCTCGGAAACCTTCAACCACAAGGGATGAATTCAGATTTCTCCAGCTTCCTCATTTCCCCTCCCCCCACCTTGTCTCAGTCCCAAACCTCGAACTCAGCACCACCTTCCTAACCTGCAATCTTCTTCCTGACCTCTCCGCCTCCACCCCCTCTCCAGCCTATCACACTCACCTTAACCTCCTTCCAACTATCACATTTCCAACGCCCCTCCCCCAAGTCCCTCCTCCCTACCTTTTATCTTAGCCTTCTGGGCATACTTTCCTCATTCCTGAAGAAGGGATCATGCCCGAAACATCGATTTTCCTGCTCCTTGGATGCTGCCTGACCTGCTGCGCTTTTCCAGCAACACATTTTTCAGCTCTGATCTCCAGCATCTGCTGTCCTCACTTTCTCACAGTCCTTAGGGAGTCAGGAAGTGTCATTTACATGAACCACCTGAACAAAAGACCTGAGGGCATTTTTGCTCAGTTTCGAGATGTTACAGTGATGGTTGGATGGGCAGGCGATATTAATGAAGTAGGGAGACTGCAGAAAAGCTTGGACAGTTTAGGAGAGTGGGCAAACACGTTGCTGATGGAATATAACATGGGCACGTGTGAGATTATGCACTTTGGTGGGCGGACTAGAGGCAGACACTATGTTCTAATAGGAACCATTAAACCTGAAGTACAAAAGGATTTTGAAACACTCGTCCACTATTATGGTTACTGTGCAGGTTCAATTGGCAGTTAGGAAAGCAAATGCAATGTTCACATTCATTTCAAGGGATCCAGAATTAAAGAGAGGAGTCATACCGCCGAGAATGTAATGGGGAATGTTCAAATGGCATTTGGAATGTTGGGAGCTATTTTGGGAAATATCTCTGGGAAAAAGATCAACTGGTGTTGGAGGTGATCCATCCTGGGGATGGTGGCTTGTCATAAGCGGCAGTGTGTGTACTCGATGGAATTTAGAAGAATGGGAGGCGAGGCATCTGATAGAAACTGATTGTATCAATCTTTGCAGTAATCAGTCAGTGTGTAGAAGATAAGTCCACTCGTCATAGAGACTATGATAAAATGACACAGTTTCACAGCGAAGGAATGGGCTGAATGGGCTCAATCTATAGCAATGTCTCATGCTGTTATGGTCATGTGGTCTATTTTTTCAGTGCAGAATTGTTTGTCTCTGAGCAGCTCTTGTAACCCTTGTATTTGTATGTTGATTTGACTTCACGTTCTGTTCAATGGTAACCTCTGTGATATGAACAATGGGAGGATTCGGTGTCGGCCAGTATTCCATTAAGCGTTGAATACAAACAGCTATATGTGAGTCTCATGTGGCGGGAATACACTGTCTCTCAATTGATTACCATTTTCAGTTTGGTATTTTCGAAGGAGTGATCCTGTTACACCAGTATTGTTGAATTTAACAAAACAGATGCAACTTATCACAGCACACAGCGACAATAAGTTATCGAACACTGAACATCCTTCTAATAACAGAAACGTCTACAATGTTCTGTATCAGAAACACTGCTTTCCTGTTCATGTTCAAATCAGATAACCTGTCCCATAGAGAAGCTCAATTTGGAACTTTCTTTTAAAATCTTTTTTTGGATGTGACATCGCTGCGTGGGCCCAGCATTTCTTGTCCATCCCTCGTTGCCACCCTGAGAAAGTGGTGCTGAGCTGCCTTCTTGAACCGCTGCAGTCCACTTGCTGTGTGTTGACCCACAATGAGATTAAGGAGGGAATTCCAGGGTTTTTTACCAGTAACAGTGAAGGAACGGCGATATATTTCCACATCAGGATGTTGATTGGTTTGGAAGGGAATTTATAGGTGGTGGCATTCCCATAAGTATGCTGGCCTTGTCATTCTAGATGTAAGTGTTCGTGGGATTGGAAAATGCTGTCTGAGGATCTTTGTAGAATTTCTGCATTGTGTCTTGTAGATAGTATACACTTCTGCTACTGAGCAACGGTGGTGGAGGGAGTGAATGCGTGTGAATGTGATGCCAATCAAATGGATTATTTTGTTCTGGATGGTTTCAAGCTTCTTGAGTCTTGTTGGGTCAGCACTCATTCAGGCAAGTGGGAGAAATCCATCTCATTCCTGACTTGTGCCTTTTAGATGATTGACAAGTTTTAGGAAGTCAGGAGGTAAGTTACTCACGCAGTAATCCGAGCCTCTGATCTGCTCTTACATTTATATGGTGAGTCGAGTTGAGTTTCTAATCAATTATAACCCCCAGGATATTGATAGTGGGGAACTGAGTGATGATAATGCTGCAAATATTAAGTTGTTATATTGTTTCTTATCGGTGATGGTCATTGTCTGGTATGTGTAGTGCACATGTTACTTGCCACTTGTCAGCCCAAGATGGAGAGGGACAGATCTAGTTGCATTTTGGCATGGACTGCTTCCATATCTGAACATTTGTGAATGGTGCTGAACATTGTGCAGTCATTGTCGAATATCCCAAGATCTGACATTATGATGGAGGGAAGGTCATTGATAAAGGAGCTGAAGATGCTTGGATCTAGGATTCATCCGGAGAGTCACTGAAGGTGTTGTCTTGTGTGGTGATGAAGGCGATGCCTTTGCAGTATCGAGTGCCTTCAACCGTTTCTTGATATCAGTCAATCGAATTTGCTGAAGACTGCTATCTGTAATGATGGGGACCACGGGAGGAGACTGAAGTGGATCATCCACTCGAAACTTCTGAGTGAAGAATTCTGTGAAATCTTCAGCCTTATCATTTATACTGATATACTGAGCTCCTCCATCATTGAGGTTGGGGATATTTGTGGAGCCTCCTACTCTGGTGAGTTGTTTAGTCGTCCACCACCATCCATGATCAGTTTCGCAGGACTGCAGAGCTTAGATCTGATGTGTTGCTTCTGGGATCGCTTAGCTCTGCCTGTCCCTTGCATTTTATGCGATTGGGCATGCAAATAGTTCTGTTTGGAAGCTTCAGCAGATTAACATTTTATCTTTATGTATGCCTGGGTCTGCTCCTGGCTTGCCCTCCTGCACTCTCTTTTGAACCAGGGTTGATCCTCTTGCTTGATGGCAATTGTTGAGTGGGAGATATGAGGTTATAGGTCACAGGGCCTCCCAGAGCATCGACCGCCCCACTCTATCGCACTGAGCTGCCTCCTGTGCCGGATCGGTCCTGCCTTTGGGACAGGACATATCCAGGGACGGTGATGGTGCTGTCTGGGTTATAACTGTAAGGTAAAATTCCGTGAGTATGCCTATGTCAAGCTGTTGCTTGACTGGTCTGTAAAACAATTGTCCCAATTTTGGTACGAGCCTTCATTGTTAGTAAGGAGGACTTTGCAGGTTCTCAATGATGTTTCGAACGTTCACTTTTTCGGTATCCAGGTCAATACATCTGGTTTCATTTCTTCGAGATTTTGTAGCACATCTGACTGACTCGCTAAACCATTTCAGAGGGCGATTGAGAGTCAATCACATTGTTTTGGGTCTGGAGTCAACGGTCGGCTCAACCAGATGAGAAATGGAAGATTCCTTCATTGAAGGATGTGAGTGAACCAGATGGATTTTTATGACAATCGGCAATGATATCATTCTCATAGGCGGAATCTTAATTGCAGGAATATTTTAAAATTGTTGAATTGAATTGCCACCCTCTGCAGTGGCGGGATTTGAACCTCGGTCCACTGAACAGGAGCTGATTTTCTGGATTGATAATCTCGTGGTAATACGGTGAAGCTTACTTGGAATCACATGTTGTACTCGACTGCTATTTATTGTGTTGTCCTGTTTTTCTATAATTGTTATGTTATTGTGGAACCTCATCCTTCATTAAATCCTGATTGAAATACACGGTGATGAAAGTCATCCCAACTGCTCGAATTTCATTCAGTCTGTTTTGTTTGAACGGACATTTCAAGGCAACTGCACATCAGGGAACAGGAAGAGAAAATGGGTGATTGTGCACTGTACCTGTCACCGGACCAGCGTGTCTGTCCAGGCACCGAAAGTATTTATTATGATTCAGAGAACCGCAGAATTATTATAGCACAAATGGAGGTCAGTCAGCCCATCGTGGGGTCACAAGCTCTCCAACCGCACAACTGGAGATAGACAGAATATGTGGAGATAGATTATATGAGAGAGTAATAAACAGAGAGAAAGAAAGTGAAGAGAGATAAAGTAAGAGAGAATAGAAAGGGGAGCGACTAACTGAGAGAGGGATGAAGAGGAGTTATATGAGGGTGAGGTTAAATAGATCAGAAGACAGCATGAAGGTGGATAGATATGGACAGACAGAATTCAGAAGTTTCTTTTAGAAATTCCTCTGGACTGCAAACCCCCTGTCTGGGTGTCATACACAGTAAGCAGTGTGCTGATACTGGCTATCATCCCAGATCAATCATTTCCAATATTGTCACATAGCTAGGTTACTGACAGCTAAACAAAATCCATTCAGCCAATAGATTCGTACATGGAGAAGGTGGATTTTTAAAAATAGACTATGCCAAGACCAGCAGGAAATGATAACCCCCACTGTGTGAGAGACTGGTCCAGAGAATCTCTGTCAGGTGGATCGCTGAGTATCGTGGAAATTAAACTGACTGGACTCAGATGCTAGCAAGAGCAAAGAAAAAGCATTATTTTTAACCACTGCAGGGAACCATTACACTTGGCAAACACACCTTGTGTAAGGGCCCTGAACATAATTAACGTTTTCTTTTTGTACTCTTCTTATCATACGCTCAAGGACAAGGGCTGGGAAACATTCGAGTTCTTGTTTTCTCACTCCCTTGCCGTGGACATAATTCTCTTTCTGTTTTCCTTAGCTTTTCTGCTGAATTCGCCTGCTCGCCAGGCCAGGTTCAATGTATACAAATTTCAGCAAAGACAAGCTGTCTCCACGACTGCAGAATTCAGCAAAGTGTTTGCAACGTTCAGAAAAGTTTTAGAATTAGCATAGCATTCTCTTTCAGGTTTCACAAAAAATGTTAAGTTTGTTAATTTTCTATTACACTGACAGAGGGGAAATCAGGATCTCAGCTGTGGATCAAATAATGATTGATAAATATCACACACCACTTCCATAGTCTGTAATCCACATTTCAATTTATATAGGTCCATATCAGGAGTGCATTTTAACAACCTTATCTCTTTGTAGTTTGCATATTTTGGTTTGTACAGAAAATCATTTATTTCACTGTATTTTGTATTGCATAAATGCATTTCATTAATATTGTCTCTGCTAATTCCTCACTGTAGGTATACACTTTAATCTGCTCTTCGTATGAGTTATAAAGAGTAACGTTGCAACACTAGTGAGTGGGGAACATCACTGTCCCTCCGCCCAGACTGAACAGTCATGTCCCCAAGTCCTCTCCATCTTCTCTCTTTTCTCCAATGTCATAATCACAATGTAAATGAAGTCCAGTGAAAGATACTTCACAACAGTTCCTTAGCATCGATAACATCAACATCATGACCCACACCTGTCCTCTCTGATTCTGGAATAACAATCTGAATTGTCATGATTTGGAGATGCCGGTGTTGGGCTGGGGTGTACAAAGTTAAAAATCACACAACGCCAAGTTATAGTCCAACAGGTTTAATTGGAAGCACAGTAGCTTTCGGAGCGACACTCCTTCATCAGCTCGATCGTAACACAGAATTTACAGCAAAAATTTAGTGTGATGTAACTGAAATTATACATTGAAAAATTGTTTGTCTGTTAAGCCTGTCATCTGTTAGAATACAGTGATAGTTTCACTTCTTTCATGTGTAAACCACAAAACCTTTTTTGAAAAGTTGCATTCTCGGGTTAGCTGTTAACAATGGTGATAGCTAGACAGTATGTTGAAGATGTTAGCCCCCTGTGTTCTCTGTCTATGACCTGATGTTTAGACTGATTCTAATCTAAAAAGTGAGATAACAGAGTTTTACATAAATTCATGCAGTTTTGAGCTAAGTACAATGTAACTCTGCAAGTACACATTCACCCCACAAAATATATATGTACATGTGGGTCTTTGTCTGTCTATGTGTGCGTGTCTGTCTGGGGTGGGGGTTGTGAGTGTGAGAAAGTGTGTGTATGTGTGTGTGTGTGTAGTGAGTGCAGATTGTCTCAAGTCTGTGACGGGGTGCAAGTGTGAGTGTGGGAGTGTGTGTGTTTATAAGGGTGTTTGTGGGTGCCTGTATGCGTGTCTGTGTGTACCTGTGTCCATGCGTATGTGAGAGTGTGTGTGTAGGAATATCTGTGAGTGGGTGTAGTGCAATCGTGATCACCTTTAATGTGACATGAACCCAAGGTCCCGGTTGAGGCTCTCCCTATGGGTACCGAACTTAGCTATCAGCCTCTGCTCGGCCACTTTCCTCTGCTGCCTGTCCCGAAATCCACCTTGGAGGATGGTCACCCGAAGATCCGAGGCTGAATGTCCTGGACCACTGAAGTGTTCCCCAACTGGGAGGGAACACTCCTGTAACGTATATAATAGAAAACGTTGGCTGAGTCACATGAATACCTGCCATGTACAAGGTGGGAGGTTTCCCCACGCGTAATAGTGGTACCTACGTCTACAATCTGACACGTGTTGCAGCATTCACCGTGACAGGGTTGTATGGAGTTGTCCTGAGAGCCGGGCAGTTTGCTACAAACAATGATCTGTTTCAGGATTGGCAGTTGTTTAAAGGCAAGTAGTGGAGGTGTGGGGAAGACCTTGGTGTCCTGCTCATCCTCATTGATAATGTGGTGCAGGTCACGAAGAACATGGTGTAACTTTTCAGGCCCTGGCAAGTACTGAACAACGAAGGGTACTCTGTCAGTTGCAGCACGTGTCTGTCTCCTGAGGAGGTCATTATGGTTCCTTGCTGTGGCACGTCGGAACTGGCGGTCGATGAGTTGAGCATCGTACCCCGTTCTTGTGAGGGCATCCTTGAGGGCGTGTAGGGAACTCTGAAGGACTCTCAACGTGACGGACACCTGGAAGTGAGGGTGAGGAGATATCCGAAACTGATAGCATTAGACTGGAATGTTCCAACAAAGGGCGGGAGTTTATTCTGGGGTCTTTATTGGCTTTCCCAGCCTTGGATATCATTCGCATCCCGGATTGAAGATGTACTGCTGGTTATTCAAGCTGGTTACTATCCTATCCTTGCCATAGTTGGTCTTACTGGTAAGTCACTCGAGATGTCTCGTGAAATGGTCTGAACTGAATTGATGATCGTGAGATGTAAATTTTGGGAAGGTGCAAGTCAACGTTTTCATTTCCAGTCAAAGCATCCATTCCTTTGAAATTATAACTAGCAAATTACTCGAAACAAGTTGCTCACCAATATGCGAGGATGAAACAGACGGTTCTCAACCTCTTTGATTCATTTGCTACTGCACTGTTCATATCTCCATATCTTCCCCATTCACCAATGCTTTCCAGTACAACCATTGTGACATCGAGTCTCCTCCTCAGCCTCAATGCAACTCCTAAATAAACCAACATTTGTGCCTTTGTTAATTCCGGATACAGCTATTTCAAGTCCCTTCTTAACACGAGTCCATTGCAAAGTAATTGCACTTGAGCTGTTTAACTTGTTCTCTGCACAGAATCTGAAAGATGGGAAGAGAGTGTATGGTTGTCACATCATTGGTTCATCATCTAGAGCCACAGAATAATAATCTGTTGATATAGGTTTGCCTCATGCTCATTAGAGAGAGAAATGGGGCATCCTTCCCTGGTCAGGTCTCTGTGTGTCTGCAAACCCACAGCACTGTGTTTTACTCTTTTCAGTCCTGTGGAAAAATCAAAACCAGTCACTCAGTTCAACACTGGCATAACATGCTGGCCTGACCAGGTCTGCATACATCCCATAAGGGCAGGTCAAAAGGAAAGATAACTCCCTTCTTCTGCCTGTATCCCATACTCCTGCAGCTGATTTCCATTCAGGTCGGTAGCCATTCACTGTTTTAGACGTATTCTTCGTGATTGAGTCTCTCTCCGAGAGTGATGTTCACCAAAATAGCACCTCTGGTGCTGGCTTTATTGATGTTGACCTACAGATGTAAGGATGGTTTAAATTCCAAATCAGTGACAGTGCATCGTAAACGAATGGTTTCCTGTGTCACATGAAGAAATTGGAGCCAGCTAAGTGAGGGAAAGGAATTATTGTGATCAACTCTGAGACCATTGTTGAGGCAGTGTTTGGGGTATTGTGGACAGATTTTATCTCCTTTATATGGAGTGATTTCCTTATCACAGAAAGAATAAACAGGAGTTTCACCGGATTAATCCCTGGGATGATGGCACCATGAGGAGTGAGTGAAGGTTGAACTGTCGCGCTGTGAGATAATAAGAGGTGATTACATTGAAACTTGAGAGGAATGGACAATCACTCCTTCTATTCTAAACAGACAATGGGAAGGTGATAAATTCCATCACTTTTGTTTCACTCAGGATGCATGAATCTGGATAGTTTAAAGTGCCTCTGAGGACGTTACCCCTACCCACCCCAACCCCCACTCCCCACAGTGATTGAGAGAGACAGAGAGGTCCAGGTTTTGAATAAACTCTCCCCATATTAATACAGTGCATTTTGTGTGTGATCCTGCAATGAATGTCATATTATCCGCCACCCCGACAGCTTCCACAATACCTTCATTCTAAAACAGTTAACTATTCCCACCAGCTATTGACATTCATGAAGAACATGAATCCATATTCTCAGAGATGCAAGGTGCCTCCTTAAGGTTTAGACCATAAGACTATAAGCTACAGGAGCAGAAATTCGGCCAGTTTGCCGATCTAGTCTACGCTGCCATTCAATCATCACTGATAAGTTTCTCAATCCCATTCTCCCACGTTCTCCCCTTAACCCTTGATCCCCTGGATAATCAAAACAAAATCATCGTCTCAAATATACTCAATGACCTGGCCCCACCGCCTTCGCTGGCAATAAGTTGCAAAGATTCTCCATTCCCTGGTTAAAGAAGTATACTTATCAACGTTGTAGAAGGTATTAGCTTTAAGCTAAGGCTGTGTCCTTGGTTCCTAGTCTCTCCTACCAATGGAAACATCTTATGAACATCCACTCTGTTCAGGTCTTTCAGTATTCTGTGTGTTTCAATTACATTTCCCCTCTTCCTTCTAAACTTTATCAAGTATAGACCCAAAGACTCAAACATTCCTCATACAATAAACTTTTCACTCTTATGAGTATTCCCGTGAAAATCTTCTGAACACCCTCCAGGGACAGTACATCCTTCTTGAGATATGGGGCACAACAGTGCGCGCAATACTCCGAATGTAGTCTGACCAAAGCTGTATACAGCCTGTTTTTATATCCAATTTCTCTCGTAATAAATGCCAGCAATAATAACTGCAACTGCCCTCCTAAATACTACCTCAACCTGCAAGCCTACCTTATGAGAACCCTGCACTAGAACTCCCAAGTCCCATTGCATCTCAGATTTCTGAATTTTCTCCCCATTTAGGAAATAGACCATGCCTCTGTTCTTCGTGCTAAAGTGCATGAACTCACACTTTCCGATGTTAGAATGCATCTGCCAACCCCTTTACCTGGCCAATTCCTTCTTCAGTCCCTCCGCCTTCTCTCTCCGACCTGACTCTATAAGTATCTTTGTTTCGTCTGCAAACTTAGCCACAGTGCCCCCAGTTCCATCATCGAGATTGTGAACGAATAAGTAAAAAGTCATGATCCCAACGCTGTGCCTTGCTGACCACCTGCTGCCATCCTGAGAAGGACCATTTTATCTCCACTCTCTGCTTTCTGCCGGAGAGAAAAGCTTCTATTCATGCCTCTACCTTGCCTCTAACACCACGGACCCTTATCATACATTCCTGAAGAAGGGCTTATGCCCGAAACGTCGATTCTCCTGTTCCTTGGATGCTGCCTGACCTGCTGCGCTTTTCCAGCAACACATTTTCAGCTCTGATCTCCAGCATCTGCAGTCCTCACTTTCTCCACCTTTATTCAGCTTTAATACCGTTACCTCTGATTCTAAACTCTCCATCTGAAATTGCAGAGTAAATTCAATCATATTATGATCACTGCCTACTATTATTTCCTTCACCTTAAGCTCCCTCAACTAATCTGCCTGCACAAGCTGCTCCAAAAAGCCATCTCATAGACATTCCACAAATTCCTTTTCTTGCAAACCACCATCAAGCTGAATTCCCAGCCACCTCCATAATGAAATCCCACATGAGTAACTTTGTATTTCTTACACATCTTTCTAGCTCCTGGTGTATCTTGCAACCCAGCTCCTGATTACTGTTTGGAGGCCTGAACAGAAATCTAACTACTTTTTTTTTAACCTTTGTGATTTCTCAATTCTACCGACACAAATTCTATACCATTTGACCTTACTTCATTTCATATTATTGACTTAATTTCATTTCTTACTAATAAGACAAACCCATCCCCTCTGCCCAACTGCCTATCTTTTTGATAGGATGCATATCCTTGAATATTCAGCTCCCAATCCTGATCCTCTTGCAGCCATGTCTCCGTGATGGCGACCTGCCAATTTGTGTATGAGTCACAAGCTTATTTACCTTATTCGTTATACTGCATACATTCCGAGATAACAGTTCAGCCCTGTATTAGTCTTTCCTCTTATTGTTATTTGTTTGTCCTGTGTGTTTGATGTTTGATTACTAACGCTTTACATGCTCTCTGCGTCTGTGCTGGAGATTTGAATAACTTAGAGTCATAGAGTCATAGATATTTACAGCATGGAAACAGACCCTTCAGTCCAACCCGTCCATGCCAACCAGATGTCCCAACCCAATCTAGTCCCACCTGCGAGCACCCGGCCCATATCCCTCCAAACCCTTCCTATTCATATACACATCCATATGTCTCTTAAATGTTGCAATTTTACCAGCCTCCACCACTTCCTCTGGCAGCTCATTCCATACACGAACCACACTCTGCGTGAAAATGTTGCCCCTTAGGTCTCTTTTAATTCTTTCCCTCTCTCACCCTAAAACGATGCCCTCTAGTTCTGGACTCCCCGACCCCAGATTTGTCATATCCATGCCCCTCATAATTTTGTAACCTTCTATAAGGTCACCCCTCATCCTCCGACGCTCCAGGGAAAACAGTCCCAGTCTGTTCAGCCTCTCCTTGTAGCTCAAATCCTCCAACCCTGGCAACATCCTTGTAAATCTTTTCTGATCCCTTTCAAGTTTCACAACATCTTTCCGATAGGAAGGAGACCAGAATTGCACGCAATATTCCAACAGTGGCCTAACCAATGTCCTGTACAGCCGCAGCATGACCTCCCAACTCCTGTACTCAATGCTCTGACCAATAAAGGAAAACATACCAAACGCCTTCTTGTTGAGTTCTGCAGTCTTACCCCTCCTTTAATTTAGGTTTTCTAATATTCGCTATAACTGACACCACCCCACCCCCATTTAGTTTAATGCACAGTCTACAGCCCTAGTTATGCGATTTTCTAGGACACTAGTCCCAACACGGTTCAAATGAAGACCATCAGATCAGAACAGTGCCCTCCTTCCCCAGTCCTGGTGTCAATGTCCCATGATACAAACCCATTTCTCTCACATCAAACTTTGAGCCACGCATTTTCCTGCTGACCCTGTGCTAATTAGCTCATGGCTCAGGCCGTAATCCAGAGATTATTTCCATTTCGGTTCTGTTTTCTAATTTAGCTCTGAGTTCTTCGTATCCCTTAGCAGAACCTCTGCCCTAGTTTTATCTCTGTCGTTGGTACCTACACTGACCACGACCAATGGATCTTTACCCTCCCACTCCAAGTTCCTCTGCAGCCCAGATGAGATATCCCTTATCCAAACACCAGTACGTAATGCAACTTTCAGGACTCTCAATCCCGACCACAGAGAACAGTGTCTATGCCGCTAACTAAACTATCCCCAATTACAGTAACATTTCTCTTTTCTTGCCCCACTTGAAAGCTTCCCTCAACTCGGTGTGTGACCATTATGCTCATCCTCCCTGCAGTCCCCATTTCCATCCACACAGGGAAGAAAACTCTTGATCCTGTTAGACACCGACAGGGGCTGAGGTTTCCTGCAACTCTACCTCCTGGATCCCTCTATCTGCCTCACTCACAGCCAAACCCTCCGTTTTCTAACCACTGGCTGAATTTGAGTCAGTTGATCTACGGAGTGTAACTGTCTCCTAAATCACAGCATCCCGGGAACTCTTCCCCTCCTTGATACCTCACATTGTTTGAAGCTTAAACTCCAGCTCATCGACACAGAGCCAGAGTTTTCTAGCTTGCAACGTTTACTCCAGACATGGTCACTGGGACCCACAGTAGGGTCCACCACTCCGACATCATAGAGAAACAACACATCACCCGACCCTCCATCCTTAGGTTAATTAACTACTATTGAATTGTTCCTTTACAATTTTTAGTTGTTTTTGTACATCTGCTTATGCAAGATGTAACCAATAAATTAACATGTTTCAATTTAACACAGATTCAAATGTAACCCACTCCCTATTAGCAAATCAGATCACATTCTCCCTTTGTCAAACCTGCTCATTATCATTGGATAGAATTCTGACAGACTTGTCAGCGGGACCACTCCTTGATAAAGCCAAGCTGACTCAGCCCTATTTTACCATGCACCTCCAGGTACTGTGCAATGTCATTGCTAGCAATGCACTCTAAATCCGATTAACGACCGATGCCAGGCTAAACTGCCCTATGAATTCCTGTATTTTGCCTTTCTTCCTTCTTACACAGAGATTTTAAATTGTCCATTTTCCAGTTCTCTGGGACTCTGTCTGATGAAAGTTATTCGTGAACAGTTGCGACCAATGGTTTCACAAGCTCCTCCACCACTTCCTTCAGAACATTGGTTGTTATCCTTCCAGTCTGTGTGATTTATCCATTTTCAAACGTTGCAGCTTCTTCAGTACCTTCTACTCAGCGCCAATCATTACATCCATCCCTCACCCTTGACTCGCTTGAAGTTCTGGAATGTTTGTAGTGTCTACCATTGTGAGGATTGATGGAAAGTACCTATTCAATTCATTCTCCAATTCTTTGTTCTCCATTTCTCTGCAGTCAGCCTCAATTTCTGGTTGTCCATTGTTCACTCTCCCCTTTTATATATCTTAACAAAACTCATGCAATCTCCTTTTCTAAAGTGAGCTAGCTTACATGTTTCGTGTTCACCAATTTATTGCTTCTTAAACTGTACTCTGCTGCTGTATAAAGGCTTCCCAATCTTAGACAGGCTGAGTGAGAGCATTCCTGTTAACTGACTGTCGAAAATATATTAATGTAACTATACTAATCCTATTGACCATCATTGTGTAGCGTGGTGGCACAACACTGCTGCCTCACAGGGTCACGGACTCGGGTTCAATTCCAATCTCTGGACCCTTTCTTTGTGGAGTTTTTACAATCTCCCTGTGTCTGAATTGGGAACATTAATTACTTTCTCTCTTCACAATATTTTTCTGTGTTTGTTTCAGGTTTATGCTATCTACAGTATATTTGCTTGTGTTTGATGGAGAATTGCTGCAAGTATGATGGCTTTATTGTAAAAGTGGCACGGGTGCTCGGGCTCCCCGAGTGTTTGGGAATCTTGCCCAGCTACTTATGTGAGTGCATGTCCCTGATTACCTACTCTGTCTCTCTCAATCCCTGAGTCCATCTGTCACTGCATGCAGCCTTTCATCGAGCCACCCCGGGATTCCCCACACCCCATCGCCTGGTACTGGATGCTCCCTACGCAGGGAGCGCTCAAAGACACTGGGCACGTTCTGAACTGCTCGGGGTGCGGGGCAAAGACCCTATCATTTAAAAGAACAGAATAGCTATAATCCAATTGAACAGCAAAGAGAGTAAACAGGCAGAATGGCAGCCATCTGTTCTGACATTTTCTGGTCTTTAGGGCTAATTCTGTTTATCCTCATCCATCTACAAATAGATCCTCCATATGTATACCTTGTCACACAGGTTTTGTGAAGGTGATAGATATCAGATCCTATGGTCTTTGTGACTGATTCATTGGGTTCCACCTTCCTGGAAAATGAGATCACACTTAAGTTTTTATTGCCAAGTCCATCCATTTTAAAGTAAAGGTTCTTGCCAGAGTTGTGCTGAAAGGATATTTGAATGTTGAAGAGACTAGATTATGCCACGTGCCAGTGAGGTTAGGAATAGGAAGGCAGTATAGTTAAAAACATGGCCAAAGAGCTGGTAGGGTAGGCAGCACTTGCAATATGTGGATAATTGGGATTCCCGGGTCGGTAGGATAGACAGAACAAGGACGGGATGCATCGGAACTGACAGCAATCTCCAATATGTGGATCATTGGGATTCCTGGGTCGACAGGATACACACAAGAAGGACGGGATGCATCTGAATTGGCAGCAATCTCCGTTAATTGGGTAATTGAGATTCCTCGGTCAGTATGAAATACACAAGAAGGACAGGATGGACGTGAACTGGTAGCAATCTCCTGGCAAGCAGGTTTGCTATTGTCCCTCAGGACGGTTTAAACTAATGTGGTGGTGGGGGGGGGGGAGGGGGGGAGGGTGCGAGCCAGAGCAGTACGTCCACAAGCACAGTGACTGAAGAGCAGTTGGAGACTTATCCCAGTACAACTAAGACCAACAACAAACTGGCAGAGGGGAGTGAACACAATGGGGCTGGCAGTCTGAAGTGTGCTGATTTTAATGTGAACAGTGTGACAGGCAAGACAGATGAGCTTGGAGCTCGGAGTTTGAATGATTATATATAACTATGATATAAATATTACAGAGATTTGGTTGAGAGAGGGATCAGAAAACAGTCAATCCAATGGCTCCAGAGAGAGTTGAATAATGTGCAGTGAGAGGCTGGAGACTGTTGTTTGAAGCAAAATAATCATCCAGCAGTTTATTGGAATTGGACAGTGTGTGATGCAATGTACAGATTGAAGGGACAAGGTAGGAACCTGAAATTGTCTGTTCTCAATATTTTCTGCTTTACTGACAGTCTCCTGTTACCAAGAAGAGTCAAGGAGAATTTACGTCAGGGAAACTCAAACCAAATATCAGGTCAGGATCTGATGGAGTTGGGCTGAAGTGTATTTATTTCAATGCAAGAATTATTATGGGTAAGACCGATGAACTGACAGCCTGAAACCGTACGTGGGACTATGATGTTGCGGGTTTGCAGAGACTTGGTTGAGAGAGGGAAAGGACTGGCCGTTCAACATTACAGGATTCTGTTGTTGTTTTATGCGAGATGGAGAGGAAGGTAAAAGAGGTGGACGAGTTGTTTTACACGTGCACTTGAAGTGGACTTACAGGAGGGATCATCCACTCCAGCAATATGGGTAAAGCTCAATTATAAGATGGCTGCAAGCACTGCGTTATTATAATCCCTCCAACAGCAACGGAGGGATGGAGGAACGAATATGTACGTCGATTAAGGAAAGTTGTATTAAAAAGAGAGTGGTCATAGTGAGTGACTTTAGCATCCCCAATAATGACTGGGGGTCCCTTGGAGCAAGAGGCTTAAACGGGGAAGAATTTGTTAACTGCAACAGTATGTGGATAGACCAACGAGAGGAAGAGCCATACTGGACCTTGGCTAATGATCCTGGTCAGGTAACTGACCTCTCAGTGGGACATAATATTAGAAAGAGTGATCACAGCTCCTTCAGATTTAAGATAGCTACGAACACGGTTAATTCAGGACCTTGTGTGAAGCAACTGAATTGGCGGAAGGCAAATTACGTCAGTATAAGGCAGAGCTAGAACATCAGGGAAATTCACATTGTATACGTGGGAACTGCTTGTTAAATCCTGACAGCAAAATCATCTGGTGAGCGTCCTCCCGCCTGCACGAATTTCAATCTATTTTGTTTGAACAGATATTTCAAGGCCACTGCATATCGGGCAACAGGAAGAGATGAAGGATGATTCTGCAATGTGTCCTTCGCAGGACCAGTTTGTCTCTCCAGGCACCTAAAGTCTGTATTGTGGGTCAGAGAGCTTCAGAATTAATAAGAGCACTGAAGGAGGCCATTTAGCATATTGTACAACGACGAGCTCTCCAACATCACAATTTGAAAACACCGAGAACAGTGTGTGTGTGTGTGTGTGTGTGTGTGTGTGTGTGTGTGAGAGAGAGAGAGAGAGAGAGAGAGAGAGAGAGCGAGCGAAATTAACAGAGAAAAAGGAAGTCAAAAGAGATAAAAGGAATGGATATAAAACGGAGGGAAAGAGTGAGTGAGAGCAAGGGGTGTCAGGTGAGTGTGAAGTTAGATCAGAAAACAGCATGAGGACAAATACACAGACATTTTATTTAGAACTCCCACAGACTGCAAGTCCTTTGTCTGGTGCCGTACCCTGTGAGCACTATGCTGTCATTCCAGATCATTCATCACCAATAATCTCACAGAGTTGGGTCGCTGACGGCTGAACAATGTCCAAAATAGCAATGGATTGGTTCCAGGGACAAGGTGAATTAATTTAAATATTCTGGGCTAACAGGAACTTGTAGTCCCTCTAAACAATGTGTGAGAGACAGGGCGAGATAATCACAGTGAGGGGTATCACTGACAGGGGGGAGATCAGCATCTCAGCTGTGGGTCAAATAATGACTGATAAAGGTTGAACACCTCGTCCGTGGTTTTGTAATGTACCTTTCAATTCATATAGCTCCACATTGTAAGTGCATTTTAACAGACTTGTCTGTTTGTAGTTTTCATGTTTTGGTATGTGCAGAAATATTTTTTTTTCTTGTCCCTGCATTTTGTGTTAAATAAACACATTTTATTACTGAGGAAGAAAGGACCTGTTCCGATAGGACAGTCTTCGTATGAACTGTGCTGGGACCAGGGTCCAAGTGAATCTTAACTAAGGCTGTAGACAGAGTTTTAAACTGATTAGGAGTGTGCATGCGTTGGCAGGGTTGGGGGTTCCGTTATAGGGTTTAATTGGAAAAGAGGAGGTAAGAGTACAGAGCTCAGGAGAGGTTATTAAAATCTCCAGCACAGGTGCAAATCGGACAGAGTGTATGAAAAGTGTAAGCAGTCAAACTTCAATCACACTGGACAAATAAATGACAATGAGAGGAGAGACCGTTAATACAAGATTGAAGGGGTTAGATCTGAATGCATGCAGTATAAGGAATAGAGTAAATGAGCTTGTGGCACAGATTGAAATTGGTCGGTATGACATGATGGGCATCACAGAGATGTGGCGACAAAGGGGATCAGGATATTCAAGGACATATATACTATCGAAAAGATAGGTGGCAGAGGGAGTGGGTTTACATTATTATGAAGAAATGAGATTAAATCAATAGTAATAAAGAAAGTAAAGTCAGATGGTGTAGAATTGAGGAACCACAAAGATAAGACCACCACAGTTGGAGACTTGCACAGGCCTCCAAAGAGTAGTCAGGAGCTGGGGCACAAGATACACCAGGAGATAGAAAAGATCTGTAGGAAAGACAAAGTTACAGTGATCATAGGGGATTTCAAAATACAAGTGGAATGGGAAACCAAGTTGGTAGTGGATCGCAAGAAAAGGAATTTGAGGACTGTCTATGGGATGGCGTTTTGGAGCATCATGTGATGGAGCCCACTCGGGAACAGATGACACTGGATTTAATGATGCAGGCTAGATAAGGCAGCTTAAGATGAATGAAAACTTCAGAAGCAGTGATCAGAATATTGTTGAATTTATTTTGCAATTTGAGAGAGAGATTAGAATCTGTGTTAACAATATTTCAGCTGAATAAAGGCAACTGGAGAGGCATAAGGGAGAAGCTGGGTAGAGTTGACCGGGACAGGGGTCTAGAAGGAAATACAGGGGAGCAGCAATGGCAGGTGATTCCAAGATTAATGCAGGAGAAACTGCAGAGATTCATGCTGAGTAATAGAGGCATGGTACAGGGAAGATGAGGCAACCAGGGCTGACAAGGGAAGTCAGGGATTCTATATAAGCAAAAGAGCAAGCATATAATGCGGTGAAGGGCAGAGGGAAACTGGAGAATTGGGGCCAACAGAAAGCAAGAAAAAATAAATAAGGAGGGAGAAGATTAAATGTGGGGGTAAGCTAACCAGTAATATAAAGGAAATTGTAAGAGATTCTTTAGATATATAAAGTGCAAAAGAGAGCCAAAAGTGAATATGTACCACTGGAAAATGATGCTGGAGAGACGGTAGTGGGAAACAAAGAAATGGCTGAGGAATTTTGCATCAGCCTTCACGGTGGAAGACACGAGTAATTTCCCAAGAATTCAAGATAGTCAGAGGGTAGTCCTGAATATCGTGGCCATGACCAAGAAGAATATGCTAGAATACGGAATGGCCTGAATGTGGATAACTCACCTGGACCAGATGGACAACACCCCAGCCTTGAACAGGAGATAGCTGAAGAGTTAGTGCAAGTGTAAGTAGTAATCTTTCAGGAATGACTAAAATCAGAAAAGGGCCAAATGGCTGTATAATTGCGAGCATGACACCCCATTTATTAAGGGAGTTAGGCACAAGAAGGAAAACTGCAGACTGATTCGCAGACTGGTTGGTTGTGGGTCACATCATGGATTCCATCGTGAAGGATGGGATTTCTGGATATTTGGAGGTCTTTGGTAAAATAGAACAGAGTCAGTATGGTTTCATCAAAGGGAGGACATGCCAGGCAAACCGTCTAGAATACTTTGAGAGAGTAATGATCAGATTAGATCAAGGAGAACCAATAGATGTTATCCATCTGCATCTCAAGAATCCTTTGACAAGGTGCTCTGCATGATGCTATTGAGAAAGGTATGGACCCATGGTGTTAGAGGCAAGGAGCTAGCATGGATAGCAGTTTGGCTGTCTGACAGAAAGAGAATGTGGATTGAAGTGTCCTTCTCAGGATGGCAGCCAGTGACAAGTGGTGTTCCACAAGACTCAATGTTGGGACCACAACTTTTCACTTTATGCATTCATTATCAATATGAAGGAACTGGGGGCATTCTGGCTAAGCTTTCAAACAGTGCAAGAATAGATAGAGGGACAAGTAGCATTGAAGAGGTGGTTCGGCTACAGGAGGGTGCTCGAGCGCATCTCCTTAACTTCCCACAGCTCCGCCCTTGAACTCCACCCTTCCAACTACAACAAGTTAGAACCTCTCTGATGCTTGTCTTCCATCCCACCAACTTCAGGCTACAACGCATCATGCAGCGCCATTTCTGCCACCAACAGTCAGACCTCACCAACAGAGATCTACTTCCCTCCCTACCCCTATCATCATACTGCTGAGACCATTCCCTCACAAACTCCCTCAATAGGTCCACGCAACCCCACCAAGCCACCTTCCCCTCCCGACACCTTCCCTTGCAACTACAACAGGTATAAAACCTGTGCCAACACCTCCCTTCTCACCTCCACCCAAGGCCCCAAAGCATCGTTCTACATCAGGCAGAGAACATTCTGTGCATCCAAATATCTCATCTCGTCTGTCAATTGCTCCTTGTCTCCTCTACACTGGCGAGACAGGACGTCAACTTGCAGAACTGTTCAGGGAACACTCTCGGACACACAAACCCAACAACCCCACTGCCCTGTGGCTGAATACTTCAACTCCCCCTCCCACTCCGCCAATGTCTTGCAAGTTTTTGGCCTCCTCCACTTCCAAATTCTAGCCACCTGACGTCTGAAGGAAGAACGCATCATCTTCTGCCTTGGGACCCTCCCAACATACGATATCAAGGTCAACTTCACCAGTTTCCTCATCTCCACTCCCTCCACCTTATCCCAGATCAAACCCGCCAACTCAGCACTGCCCTCTTGAACTGTTCTACCTGTCCATCTTCCTTCCCATCTATCCACTCCACCTTCCACTCTGACCTATAACTATCACCAACAACCTTTATCTTGCAATCGCCTTCCAAGCTACCTTCCTCCCAGCCCCAGACCCTCCCATTTATCTCTCTGCCCCTCTTTGCCCACCCCACATTCCTTATGATGGCTTTATGCCTAAAACGTTGAATGTCCTGCTCTCGGATGCTGCCTGACAGGCATTTCTTTTCTATGGCCACAATTTTTGACTCTGATCTCCAGCATATGCGGTCCTCACTTTCACCTGCTGAAGGATTTTCACAGGTTTGGAGAGTGAACAAAGAAGTGTCAGATGGAGTACAATGTGGAAAAGTGTGGGAAAGCATTTTGCCAGGATGAATAGAGGCATGGACTATTTTTCTAAAAGCGAGCAATTTCAGAAGTCTAAAGTGCAAAAAGACTGCAGAGTTCTAGTCCAGGACTCTTGAAAGGTAAACTTGCAGGTTGTCAGTAGTTAGGAAGGCAAAGACAATGATGGCATTTATTACAAAAGGGCTTAAATATAAAAGCATGGATGTATTTCTAAGGATCTACAAGGCTTTAGTCACGTCACATTTGGATTATTGTGCACAGTTTTGGGTCCCATATCTCAGGAAGGATGTACTGGTCCTGGAGTGTTTTCAGACGAGATCCAAGTGAATGGTGCTAAGAATGCAAAGCTGGCATGTATATGAAGAATATTTGAGGACTCTGGGTCTGTACTTGACAGAGTTCAGAAGAATGTTAGGAGACCTAATTGAAACTTACAGAATACTAAATGACCTGGGACAGAGTGGATGTTGGGAAGATATATGCAATGGTAGGAGAGACTACTACCCGAGGGGACAGAGTAAAGAGAAGAACTTTTCGAACAGAGATAAGGAGAAACCTCTTCAGCCAGAGAGCGGTGAATCCATGGAATTCACTGCCACAGAAGTCTGTCGAGTCCAGATCATTGAGTATATGTAAGAGTGAGACAGTTAGATTGTTGACTGTAAAGGAGATCAAGGGTTACAGATAGAAAGCGGGAGAATGGGGTTGAGAAGCTTAACAGCCATCATTGAATGGTGGAGCAGGCTCAATGGGCCTCATAGCCAAATTTCTGCTCCAATGTCTTCTGGTTGTATGGTTAATATTGGCTCTCCTCATTCCTCATTGGTGTTGTATACTGGAATTTGATCTTCAAATGATTTATAAAGAGTAACATTTCAGTACTGATGATTGGGAATTATCAAGTTCCCTCCCTCCAGCAGCCATGCCCCCAATATCATAATCACACTGCAATTGAAATCCAGTGAATGGTACATATTCACAGTTGATTGTCATCGATAACATTAACAGAATGACCCTCACCTGCCCTCATATTTTCTGTTAACATATCCATGCCCTGTGTGTGTTATCACTCATGCTGTCGTAGGTACATTTTCCTGTCAGATTATGTAAAAGAAAAGTTCTCTCCATATTTTACTGACACTATAATCACTGATCAGTAGTTACAGACTTTATGTTTCCATTTATAAATGGAGAAACTTGTTTATGTTCTGTCAATCCTTTGTCATTACTCCCATATCCAAGGCAGATTGAATGATTACATGCATTCAATCTACCATCTCCAATATTCCTTCGCTCAGTCACCCCCACATATTCCATGCCAAATATGTAAATTTTAAACATTCTTTTTAATTTTAATAAAACCAATATTTAATTGAAAGGGGATAACTGGATATATTTGTTCAGTGACTGTGATTATTGTCAATCTCCGTGGCTCCTAATTATCCCAGTGGAGAGTTTCTATCGTTGAATGATAAATGGGCTCTGTCAATGTGTTATCCCATAGTATGAGTAGGAGCATCGCTGACAGCACTAACACGGATCAACTGCTCGAGAGAAAGGGGAGAAGTGATCAGAATCTGAGAACATTACACTGGAACATTACAATAATGGTTCAGAATGTGAGGACCTTGGATTAGAATGTTCCAACAATGGATCAGAATCTAAGGTCAGTAAACTGTAATGGTACAACAGTGTATCAGAAACTGAGAACTTTGGAATGGAATGTTCCAAGATTGTATCAGAATCTGAGATCATTAGACTGGAATGGTACAACAGTGTATCAGAATCTGAGAACTCTAGACTGGAATGGTTCAACAATCGATCAGAATCTGAGAATATTAGACTGGAACATTGCAATAACAGACAGGAGTTTATCCTCGGGTCTTTACTATCTTTCGCTGCCTTGGATCTCATTAGCATCACGGATCCAGGATATCCTTTGGATTATTCAAGGTGGTTACTATCCCATCCTCGCTATAGTTGGTGTTCCTGGTAAGTCATTATATTTGTCTACAAAACCGGGTTGGACTGAATTTCTGCCCATGATATATACATTTTGGAAAGTACAAGACAACGTCTTCAGTTCTAAACAAAAACTCCTTTCCTTCTAAATTATAAGTATCAAACTACTATTTATAAATTACTCACTGATATATGAGAAGGAACCAGAATGTTCTCAAACTCCATAATCCATTTTGTCCTTCACAGATTTACATCTCCAGCTGCTCCCCACTCACCAACCCGATCCAATACCACCGTCATTATAACCCAGTCTTGTTCTCAGTTTCAGTGCAACTTCTGAATAAACCATGATTTGTGCCATTGTTTAATCTGGATGCAACAGTTTCAAGTTCCTTCTAACCACATGTTTGTCACTAAATAATTGTTGATGAGGATGTTTAACTTGTTCTCTGCACAAACGGGACAACAGTTTATGGTGTTCAAGCCATTGACTCATATTCTAGAGCCACAGAATAATACTCTGTTGATATCCAATGAGGGAAATTGGTGAAATTTAAAAGTAACTATTTTCATTTGCTCTAAAAGCCCATCTGCTTGCCCCAAGTCCTTTAGGGAAGTCAATGTGTCATTCTTCCCTAGTCAGGTTTCAGTGTGACTTCTGTGATGAACATGTGGGTGTACTGCACCTTTAAAAGAATTAAAAGCCAACAATAACTACCTGACAGCACCAAGTGTTTTGAAAAATAGATTTAGTGTAACATTTGGTTGAACAACTTGATTAGCTCATTGTCTCAAGACAAAAATAGATTCAGCCAAACAGTTTGAATTACACCTCAAAATACCCACCTCCAAACAAGTTTGAATTTAGTATATTGAGAATCTTAAAAGCCAATGACACGATCCAATGGTTTGGGGGTACATGACTTTGGGAAATTGAACAGTTGAGAGGAGAGCTGCCAAGTTACCAGCATGCAACGATTGCCTGAAAAATAGCTCTCCTCTCGGTACCTTTATTGAGTAGTAACTGGTAAAGCCGAACCCCAAAGAAGAAAAGAAGACAGGAATATAGAGAAGAACTGAAAGTTTCTTGGTTTTGAGATTGGAAGTTTTGTTTTGTAGGTATTAATTAGAAGTAGAACCGGACGAGTATCGTGGGGGTGGGGGAGGTAAAAGATAGGTTAGAGGAAGAAGTTGTAAACAGACGTTCGTCTATTGTTCCCTGTTATACTTTAAGAAATAAAGTTGTTAATTTTTACTTTAAATATTTTTGGAGTCTAGAATTGTCACAGAATATGCAGTGGATAAAACTTTTCCCTGTTGCTGGTTTTAAATTAAGCAGGATAATTTATCCTATGTTGTAATGCTACAACCCTACAGGAATGTGTTTTACTCTTTGCTGTCCTGTGGAACAGCTGAACCAAACACTCAATTCAAGGTCGGCATAACATGCTGCCCTGACTAGGTCTGCATACATCCTGTGAGAGAAGAACAGAAGTAAAGATAGCTCCCTTCCTATGTCTGTTTCCCGTATTCCGACAGCTCAGTTCTATTCAGGTCTGTGATCATTCCCTATTTTAGGTGAATTCAATCTCATTGAAATTCTCCACGAGAGTGATGCACGTCTCCATACGCAAATCTGGTGTTGGATTTATTGATGCTTACGTACAGATGTAAGGGAGTTATAAATTCCATGTCAGTCGTAGTGCATAGAGAAGGAATGGCTTTTTGTGGCACAGGGAAGAAACTGCGATGTCTAAGTGAGAGAAAAGGTTTATTGCGATCATCCCTGAGAGTGTTGTTGAGGCAGTATTTTGGGTACAGTGGATAGACTTCCTCACAAGTTTCAACAGACTAATCCTTGGGATGATGGCTCCATGAGCAGAGAGTGAAGCTCAGTGAGAGAATAAGAAGTGATTGCATTGAACCTTAAGGGGGATGGACAGTCACTCATGATGTTCTAACCAGGCACTGATACGGTGATAACTTCCATGGCTTTTTTTTTTTGGTTCTCAATAGGTAAAGAGTCTCTGACGACGTCCCCCTCATCCCACCCCCACTCCACATATTGATTGAGAGAGACAGAGGGTCAGTCATTGAATAAACTCTCCCCACATTAATACAGTGCATTGAGTGTGTGATCCTGCACTGAACGTCATGTTATCCACAATCCCGACAATAGCCACAATACCGTCATTCTAAAACAGATGACTAATCCCACCAGCTTCTGACATCTATGGAGAACATGGGTCTGCCTTCTCAGAGATGGAGGATGCCTCTCTGAGACTTGACACAAAATATCTGACTTCCTTCCTCACTGCCAGCGTTAAACCACGTTAAAATGTCATGTGTCCCACTTGTAATGGAGCCACGAGGAACATCATGGAGTCGTCTCTGAGTGCATTCTCTGTTTTATTGATTTGTCAGGTTGGAGCATCAAAGACACTCTCCTCAAGGTGTTGAATGGCCTCCTCCAGGTCCCATGGAACAGGTTCATGGGTCTGACTTGACCCTGCCTGTTCCTGTTTAACAGATTGGTGTGGTAACCAGACTCCCCTTCTTCCTGTGGAATAGGCAGGAGGATTGAATGGGCTATCCCTCTCTTTGTTCAGTAGCTTATATGGGCTGAATGGCTTCCACATATCCGTTTCTAACGCGCTTGAGATGCTGAATGAGCTTTTCATTTAATTGTGAAAATGTAAAGTGTCTGGCCTTGCTGTTACATGAATGTTACCGACACTTTAACGGCACAAGCCTGAATGCTGTTCGGGTCTTACTGCACATAGGCACTGACTGGTTCAGGAGCTGAGGTGTGACACATTGTTCTGAACATTGGGTGATCTTCAGTGACCATCCCCATTTCAGATCTTATGATAAGGAAAGACAGTGATGAAGCAGCTGAAGATGTTTGTTTTAAGGTAGCTTCCGGGAGGATCTCCTGCCGAGACGTCCCCGGACTGAGAGGATTGTCAGTCACTGATACAAACATCTTCCTTTGTGCTCTGAAAGACCCCAAACCAGTGGGGTGGGTACACCTGATTCCCATTAAGCTCAAATAAGTAGGTGGTCCTGATGCCATCCTCATTCAAATACTGCCTTGTTATCAAGGTTTTTCACTCTTTTCTGAGCCCCTGTGTTCACCTCTTCTTCATATCAATAGACGATAGTGTATGTGTAGGGAGTATTTTCCTCTCATAGAGGGTAATCAATGCCAGGAATTTCTGGGCTATATAGTGAGGTGAGTTACATCAAGGAAAGTATTCAAAGAGGTGGTACATGAATTTTTGACCTGTCAGAGAGCTAAAGCGTGTAAAGAATTGGATATTAAAGACGAGTTAATGCCAACTGTAGATCAGCCATGATGGTATACAATAGCTTGATCGTCCGAGTTACCTAATCTTGCGCCTTATGTTCTCATGTTCTGTAATTACAACGTTAATGATTATAATTTTCCTGAACGTTCTGTTATTGAATGTTGCAGTCAGAGAGAGTAAAGTATTTTGTGAGTCATCTCTGGGTGAGGTATGGGGGCTGTATTCACAGTGAATATGGGTCTCCAACATGACCAACAAATGAAGCACAAGTTGCAGAGAGGAGACACTCTGTAAAGAGACCAGAGGTGTCTTTCGAAACCAACCTGGTTTTCCAAATAACATTTTCTAACCCATGAAAAACCGAGTGTGACAGTCTTGAGTGATTGAATGATATCCTGTCTTCCTGTGGAACCGGCATTTGGAGCAGGTGGCCTCCATCTGGTACTTTAAGGAGATGTGAGGAGCTGAATGGAACATAGGAACATAGGAATGAGTGGGCTATTAGACACTTTGTCACCGCTCCACCACTCAAAAAGTGATGTGATTGTGGTCTCAGCACCACCTTTCTGCCTGTACACCATTTTCCTACATTCACGTGTTTGTCAAATGTTTGAATACAACACAACTTTGAATAAATGTAATCATCCAGGCACCACAAACTTCTGGGGAAGGGAATTTCCATTTGAACAATCCTTTGAGAATTTCTCATTTGTGCTCCAACCACTGTAGGAGGCTCATTGTTTCCTTATCCAGTCCCACTCCCCCACTGGTTACAACAAATTTTAAATGCAACCAGTTCAGTTAGGTGGCCAATGACATAGACATCAGAGTAGCTTATTTTCTAGAAAAAAAATGTGAGACACAGAACTTTGAACTCATAGCAAATGGTAAATTGGCAGAGTGTCCTAAACGTTATTCTGCCTTTGAAGTTATTTTGCTCACACAAGATGCTGGTAATGGGATTTCTTTCTGCAATAGTTGGATTTAGCTTAATTCCGTTTGTTTCAGGCAGTGGAGAGATTCTCATGAATCCTCACCAGGAATCCTTCACAAATGGTAAAGATAACTCAGGGATTTTATGGTCTCACGCTTTGCTATTGGGTGGAACAATGTATGAGAGAGGGATCAATCGGCTGCTGCTTCTCAGGCAGGGAACATCTTTCTCCATCTCTGTGTTGGAACATACAATAACATCAACTGATCACCAAACTGAACCATGTGCGGTCTCCTGGAACATTCTCTTGAAAACCTGATTATGGACTATATGCAGGTGCATCATTGCTTTTGTTGTACACAGCGCCTTCCGATCGCAAACAAATGTTCCCACTTTATGAATTATTGACATGCTTTCATGTATCTGTGTAATTTGTAAATATTGGTAGGTGTCGTCACAGTACATATGTTCATATCAATACACCTTTTTCTTAAAATGTATTCTCTAGCTTTAGACTCCCTGACAAGAGAAAATATGTGTCAAGCTGATGCACTTTTCAGAAAGTCATGGATGGTTTAATAATATTTCCCAGGTAAGTTCGAAACAGATAACTACCCCATAATAAAAGGCCCTCATTCCAGGAATGAGTAAATGGAAACCTCTGTGAAAATCTTCGAAAACAATTATATCCTGTTTTTAGTTTCTGGGTACAAAAACGCACGCAGTGTATCAGATGTGGTCTCAGCAATGCCCTGTACAGATGCAGTAAAGCATTCCTGATATTAAACCTGATACCCTTTGTTGATAACTGTATCATGGCACTTACTTCCAAATCACTTGCAGCATCTGCAGACTGACTTCATGTGATTCATGTCCCAGGAACATGGAAACCCCCTGAATCACAGAGTTCTGCAATCGCTCTCCATTTAAATTGTTTACCATTGTTTTATCCTTCATGTCAAAATAGACAATTCACTCAATGTTCTTGGTGCTGCAGGTTAGCTCACTAACCAGTAACAGCTTTGCAACCTGAAAATAAACTTTTAGTTATATTCTCTATTTCCTGTTAACAACAGCTTCCATGTTCCTGTGTAGCAGTTCGGGCAGGTTGATTGGCCTCCTCCTGGGCTGAGTAATGTACTCAACGAGCTGAATTACTTCATTCTATATTCCTGTGTAGATCCTTCAAAGGGCAGAATGGTTTCCTTCTGTTTCACTGTAACGATTCTGTTTGACAGAATGGGGTGGTTCCCGACCATGTAACGGCATCGAGGGTTGGATTGAGAGAACAACACATGGGGTAGGGGAGTAGTATATCACTGTAACAACCTCGAGGGGTGGATTGAGAGAGCAAAACATGGGGTGGGGGAGTAGTATATCTCTGTATCAGCCTCGAGAGGTGGATTGAGGGAGCAACAAATGGGATAGGGGCAGCAGTATGTTACTGTAATAGCTTTGCTGTCCTATTACAGGCTGCTTCTCCTGCATTGGGAGAAAGGGGAGGGGGGAGGGAGAGTGGCAATGGGTGACCCTGCTCTTAGTGCCCGTATAGGTGGGGGGAATTGTGAGGTGTCTGGAAGGAGTCAGTCGACAGTTTGAACCAATAGAGTATTATTAGTGTGGGACGAAAGAGTAGGCGACAGAGAAAAAGAGGAAGCAAGTTGCTGAATTCAATAGTGAGAGTGTTCATGCCTGAGCCTTATTTGGAGATAGGGTGTGAACCTTGTTCGGGGGTAGGTTCGATAACTGATGGACAGTGAGTGTGAGGGAGCAAATAGAATGCAGTTACATTTATCCAGACAGAAGGGGGAGCATATTGTTGCTTGTCTTGAAGTGATAGACGTTTCTTCAGATCATCTCAGAGTCGAGGTGAGCCTCTCCGAATGTCTTGTTCAAGTCTATCACTGATAACGCCACTGACACGGTTCCTCAGATTCCACAGAATCAGTTCAAGTGGAGCTTAGAAATAGCAAGGAGAAGCAAATATTGGTGTGTCATATATCTAAACCAAAACAGTTGTGAAAAATCTGAGTATCATATGCTCTGGAAATTAGATATGCAAGTACTGTGAATACTGCAGTCTTATTGGATGGTTTCAAGTTGCATCTAAACTGCATTAACTAAGTGACTGCTCATGTTGTGAAAAATAAGTGTATATGAGGTGGGTTGAAGAGTATGTTGTGAAGCAAACTAGTGAGCAGATTATTTAGGATTTGGTGTCGTGTGGTGAGGCGGGTTAATTTATAACCTTGCTCTGAAGCAGCTTTTAAGGAATAGTGGCATTAATAAGGTGCACTTTACACGGTGCCTGTATACAACAGACATTCTGGTTAAACATCTTGGAAGACTGGAAGCTAGAGGGTCAAGTTAGCTTCAGTGAATTGGGAAAATACAACATAACATTCAGTGGGAGACAAGCAATGATTGTTAGAGTCATAGAGTCCTACAGCACGGAGACAGGCTCTTCGGCTCAAACTAGTCTATTCTGACCAAAATGTCCATCCACGCTAACCCCATTTCCCTGCCATTGCTCCATATCCTTCTAATCGTTCCCTATCCGTGTTTTGTCCAAATGCCTTTTAAATGTTGTTAATGTACCCGCCTCTACCACTTCCGCTGGCAGCTCATTCCATATGTGTCCCAGCCTGTGTGTAAAACAGTTGGTCCTCAGGCTCTCTTATAGTCTTTCCCCTCTTTCCCCTCTGTCCTTAAACTGATGCCCTCTAGTCTGTGATTGCCCAACCCTGGGAAAAAAAGACTGAGTACATTCATTCAGTCCATGCCTGTCATGATCTTATACACTTCTGTCAGATCCCCCTCAACCTCATACAGGCTAAAGTAAAATATCCCAGCTTGTCCAAACTCTCCCTATAACCCAGACGATTGAGACAGTAACATCCTTGTATATGTCTTCAGCTGTCTTTCCAATTTAATAACACACTTCCTATAGCAAATTGAAAGGAAAACTGAACATTACGCTACCAGTATGGCCTCACCAGCATCCTATTAACTGTAACGTAATTCCCTGATTTCGATACTCAGTGATATGCACTGCTGAAGGCCAGTGTGTCAAAAGCTTTCGTCATTGTCCTGTCTACCTGTGAATCAACTTTCAGAGAACCATGCACCTGAATTCCAAAGTCCGTCTGTTCCACTACACTCCTTAGGACCCAACCATTCCCCATAAAACTCCAAACTTGATTTGACTTTCTAAAATGCAGGAACTTATATTGATCTATATTAAAATCCATTTGCCATTTCTCAGCCCACTTCTCCAGCTGATCAAGATACAACTGTAATTTCTGAAATTTCTGATATTCTTCCTCACTCTCCGTGATGCCACCTGTTTTAGTGCCATTTTCAAACTTACAAATCATGCCTGTACATTCTCATGTAAATCATAGATATATGCAATATGTAGTGGTCCCAGTACCAACCCCTGAGGCATTCCACGAGTCACAGGCCTCCAGTCTGACCAGCATTTTTCCAGTACTACACTCTGCTTCCTACCATCAAGGCAATTTTGTACTTAATTTGCCAGGTCCACTTCAATTCCATGCGATCTAACCTTCCAGAGCAGCGTACCATGTGGAACCTTATTGAAGGCCTTACTGGAATCCACCTAGATTACGTATACCACTCGGACCTCCTCAATGTTGCTGGTCACTTCATTAAAGAACTCCAACAAAATTGTGAACCATGATCTCCCTAGAACAAACTCCCGTGCTGAATTTGATGAAGGGCTTTTGCCTGAAACATCCATTTTCATGCTCCTCGTATGCTGTCTGACCTGGTCTGCTTTTCCAGCACCATTCCAATCTTACTCCGAACCACACCCTGTCTTTCCAAATGCATATATATCCAATCTCTCTGAATCTTCTCAAGTAACCTACCCACTAGATTTTCGGTTCACTGGTCTTTAGTTCCCAGGTTTAACTTTGTAGCATTTCTTGAATACAGCTCAGCATTCACTCCCCTCCAGTCGTCCGAGACCTCACTCATCCGTCAGCGATGATAGAAAAGAGCCAATCAGTGCTCCCAAAATTTCTTCTCTATCCTCCTATCCTCCTGCGGTGTTCCTGAATATAACTGGTCAGGACCAGGAGTTTTTACAAATACTGCAAAGTCTGAAAAATACATCTATTTATTTCAGGTACAAACACCAAAGAGTGAGAAAGTGACTCAATGATGGTTAACATAACAAATTAGAAAACATGTTAATCATAGGAAGTGACTTCAGAAGAATTCCAGGTATTGTGTAAACCTGAGAATTCTCAGAAGTTAACGATCCAAAAAAGGAAGGCCATGAAACTGATAAGGAAATCAAAAAGAGAACATACATGCTAGCAAACAGGTCCACAAAGACTGCATCAATCTGCGATTTATATTTCAAAGGAAACAAAATAAAAGCAAGGTCAAATGTGGAAATTTGGAATCGGGAGAGGAGAGGTCATTGTGGGGAACAGGGAAATGGCCAAGAAAACAACCAGTCACATTGTATCTGTCTTCACGGAGGAATATCCAGAAAATCCCCCAGTAATACCAAGTGATCATATCGGACTCATGGAGCTAAAGACATAAAGTCAATTCAAATCAGTAACAAGGTAGTGCAGCTGGAAAGAGCATTGCTAAGTCAGATATACTTCCTATCAAAATGTCAGAAATAAATCACCAATAGAAGTATTAATTACACTGTCGGTGACTGTGTTTTATTTTCCTGTATATTCTGCAGAGGGCAGAAACTATTGTAGATAAATGGAAGTTAGTAAATGTGATCCAAGCACTATAGATGAATGGAAGGGATCCAAACAGCTACAAAGGGAAAAATACATAGTGTGGAGAACTGCAGACCAATTAACTTGACATCTGTAGGGAAACTTTTGAAATCTATTACACAGGATGAGATTTTTGATATTTAGAAATTAACAGCAACAATGTAGAGAATCAACATGCATTTCTGATAGAGATATCATGTTTGATAAACTTCGGAATTGTTTGAAATTGTTTCTTATAGCATAGATAATGGGGAACCACTAGAAGAGGCATATGTTGGATTTTCGGAAGGATTTCAATAAGAACTCAAATAATGAGTTCGCAAATGCAATGAATGTGAAGGGTATTTGGAGGAATATATGTAAGTGGAAAGTTAAAGTTTGTTTCGCCTTCATTTAAGAGAGTCAGAACATTAATGTAAAGTCATGTTGAAGCAGTTTCACATCGTGTTGATGGGACTGTACCTGGAGTATTGTGCAGTTTTGCTGTATGAATCTCAGAAAGAATATACTGACAACAGAGGATGTCCATTGGGCATTTTCCAGATTAATCCCTCAGATAGCGAGATTGCCTGATGAGGAAACTCGGCCTATTTTCTACAGCGCTTCAAAGAATGAGAGCTGGCTCACCGTGAAATGTAGAACATTCACAAAACATATGACAAGTTGGAAATTAACAGAATACTTCCCTGGCTCTCTAATCCACATTCAAGTCAAATAATGTCATGAGCTGGGACAGACCAGTTCCGACTGCAATAAGGAGGAAATTCTTCACTTGGAGGGGACGAACAAACACAGGGGCATGGAAACCTGCTGCTGGCAGGGTAAGATTAGGGAGTATCCCCAGATAATCTGCAAGTGTGACAAGCGAAACAGAATATCGAGGGAGCAGTTAGGACTTTTTAGGACTTGCCAAGTTGCATCCAAATCAACTTCAGTGGGAGGATACAGGAGTTAGAGGTAGAAGGCTGTTTGTGTGACTGAAGGCCAGTGTCCAATGGTGTACCCCGGGGATCAGTGCTATGCCCCTTAATTTGGAGGTGTTGGTGTTGGACTGGAGTGGACAATGCCAAACATCATATGGCACCAGTTTACAGTATAACAGGTTTATTCAGAGGCACGAGCATTCGAAGCGCTGCTTCTTCATCAAAATGCACAAACATCTGATGAAGAAACAACGTTTCGAATGCTCGTGCCTCTGAATAAACATGTTAGACTATGAGCCAATGTTGTGCGATTTTTAACCTTATTACTTGTGGTAATCATAAATGATGCAGCTGTGAATATGGATGAGGGGGTGGGGCGGGGTGATAAGTAAGTTTGTGTTTCATACAATGATTGTTCGGGTGGTTGGCAGTGAGAACGAAAGTCTTATGTTTCAGGAAGATACAGATGGAATGGTCAGATGGGTGGATCAATGGTAGATGGAATGTAACGCTGATAATTATGAGGTGATGTACTTTGCAAGAAGGAACCAGACGGGGGAGGACTCAATGAATGGCAGCTCACTAGGAAGGTCGGAGGGTGCTTCTCCACACATCCCTGAATGTGATGGACAAGTTAATACACAATTTGAGAAAACATAGTGGACCGTTAACACAGCCTTTATTCATCAAAGCATAGATTATCAGAGCTATGCGGAAATTTGTTTTGGCCAAGATGGGATACTGTGTGTAGTTCTGGGAACCATATGACAGGATGGATGTGATTGCACTCGAGGGGGTACAGAGGGGACTCAACAGGATGTTCCTTGAGATGGGGCATATCAGCCATGGAGAGAGGTTGGATAAGCTCGGGTTGTTTAGTTTGGAGGAAAGAAGGCTGAGGGGGCCGTGATTCAGAAGGATAAGATGACGAGGGACATGGACAGGGTGGATAGACAGCAGCTGTTCCTTTTAGTCAAAGGCCCACAATTTTAAAGTGAAAGGTTTGAGGTTTCGTGCGGATTTGAGGACTGATTTTCACAAAGAGTTGTTGGGGTCTGGAATGCACTTCGTGAGATGGGGGTTGTTATGATAACCTCACAACCATTAGAAAATACACGGTTGTGCACTTGAAATGCCATAAGATTCACGGCTAAACGCCTTGTGTCGGAAAGTAGGGCTACTGTAGACTCTGCTGTATTTCTGATGGTACAGAGTCTGTGCTTCTGTGATTGTATGGTTGTGGAAGGTCAATCATTGAGTAGTTTAAGATAGGAATTGATGGGTTTCTGAAGAATATCTTATCAAAACTTATATGAGTGAACTTCTAATATCTTTTGAAAATGTATCATTGGCCAAATTAAAAGAAAAAGGTGCGGCTTTCTTACAGTCTGTTACTGGATAATTGAGGACCGGGAAATAGCAGAACAATGGAAAAAATACTTAAGTTATGCCTTCACAGAAGAAAGCAAAACAAAAGAAAACTTCCTAGCAATACTATGGAACTTTAGTCTGGTGAGAAAAAGGCAATAGAATGAAATTAGCAACTAACAGTTTTAGAGAAAGTATTGGATTGAAAGTAATGGGTATAGACAAAGTGAACAGAGATTTATGAAATGGGCATCATATTTGAGAAAGTGGCTTTTAGCAAAATTATGGAGAAGGTATCAATGCAATACGAGTGGAATCTCAGAAAGATTTTTGATAAAGCCCCAAGCCTTTCGTGCAAATTCGAATCCTGTGGGGCTGGGGCTCATATGTGGTCATGGTTTTAGAATGGGAGAGCTGGCAGGAAACACTGAGTAGGAATAAAACCATGATTTTTGAACCGAAGGCTTGGATGATATAACAAGGATGAGAATTTGGAATCCAGCTATTCCCAGTACACATCATATCTTTGGTTGAGGGGCTCAAATGCAATATTCCTAAGTCCACTGACAGCACTAAACGATGTCAGCTTGTGAGTGGTTGAGGAGGATGTAAAAAAGCTCCAAGGTGATTGAGACAAGTGGAGTGAGTGGCAAACACCTGGCAGATGGAGATCATTGGGAGAGATGTGATGTTGTGTACATTGATGGGAACAATAGAATGGCAGCCTATCTTTTGAAAAGAGATTGGTTGAAAAAATGTTGCTCTATAAAGGAAATTAAGCTGCAGTTTTATTTATTTCTGTGCAGCCCTCTGAGTCCATGTAGGACAGTGAGTTCTGAACACGGAAGTCAATACTGGGAATGGCTTTGGCACGCTGACCAGTGCATATAGACCCAGCAAGTGGGGAGCTGTAACATTGAAAATAATCTTGATCTCCCTGTAGACCAGTCAATGAAAGCAATGTTGCAGGAGCAGTAAGCAGTTAGGAAAATAAATAGTGTATTGACATTCATTTCAGGGAGATTTGCATGCAGGAGTAAGGGTCATTTACTGCAGCTGTACAGGGCCTTGGTGAGACCTCATCTCGAACATTGTGCAATATTGTGTGCAGTTTTGGTCTCCTTACCTAATAAAGGACAAAACTGACATTGAGGGAGTGCAATGAAGTACGACCAGACTGATCTCTGGGATGACGGGCTTGTTGTAGGAGCAGAGTTTGGGGCAACTGTGTCTGTATTCCATGGACTTTAGGAAAATGAGTGGAGATCTCAGTGAGATATATAAAACTCTGACAAGGCGAGACAGATTGGAAGCAGGGATGATAGTTCCCCGGGCTAGCATGCCTAAAGCAAGGGGCCGTAGCCATCTCATATTTAATAAATGCGTGTTATCAGAGAACTGCCTGTATATTGAATGGTGCCACAAAATTGATGGACCGAAGGGATTACAGCAGTTCCAATTTTATATTTCGAAATGTTTAAACTTATTCAGTGAAATGAACAGTGTATGGGGAAAACTGCATTGAGGAGACTTTTGGCCAAGCCTTAGCATGGGGAAGCTCAATATGTTGAATGACCTCCTCCTTTCCCAATGTTTCTGTGCAGTCTGTGGGAAAGCTCTGTAAATGTTGTCACAGGCTCTCAGGTGTAAGAAAGGAGGCCTCTGCAGTGTCAACAGGACTGTTTTTCCCATTCCCTTTTCCGATACTGAGGCTGGGGCCGGGTGTTCTGTCCGGTTATACCCTTTCAGACCTTGGAGCAGTTTGATACAATAGTGTGTCTTGCTTAGCAGATTTAGAGACCAGTGAAAAAGTGATCACATGTCTGTGTGGCTGAAGTCACTTTTAGGCCACACCAGGAAAGCAAGGGAGATTCACTTCCTGAAAGTATATTGGTGAAGAAGATCAATGTTTACAATCAACATTGGACATAAGATCACTATTTCTGACACCAGATTTTAATTAATTTTATGAATTACTTTTAACTTCCACCAGCTGCCAGACCATTAGCCTGGTCTGGATTAGTAATCTATTGACATTTCCACAACAGCACCATCAGCACATGGGGACCTATCGGAAACCACACTGGCCTGGTTAGTTTTGTGCTGCTTCAAAGCTCTGTCAAAAAGAATTCCCACTAATTTGACTGTCGTGATGGGACTGAAGGGGTGGTAAATGGTCAGATTGTAGTTATTCCCCTCTTAGGAGATTGGACATAGTTGAGTAATGTTCCACATTACCAGGGAGATGTCAGAGTTGGAGGTGGAATGAAACAGCTTCCCGAGGGACACGGCTTGTTGTGCAGCACAAGTCTTCAGTCCTATTACAGGAATGGGGTCAGGGCTCATTGCCTTTGTCATATCCACTGTGTTCAGCTGTTTCTTCATGTCACGTGCTGCGAATCGAATTGATTGAAAACTGGCATCTGTGATTCTGTGGTATCATGATGAGGGTGAGGTGTTTCATCCACTCAACAACGTTTTATCCGCGATGCCATCTTCTGTATTCGAAGTGAATATGCTTCCCTCTGTTTTTCTTCCTGACCATGATTAAGATATCCGTAGTGCCAATGATGTCAGTCTTATGCAGTTTCAGAATCAAGGAACTTGTCACCATGCATGATCATTCAGCCCACAGTGTACGATGCTCCAGGTTGGATGGGACGTTTGAACATCTTTGACATACATCTTTGGAAATTGTTCAAAAACAGAAATTGGTGAAGAAACTGCAGACGATGTTGCAGCATCTTCTGGAGTGAATGCAGAGTGAAACTTTCAGGTCCAGTGACCCTCTACAAAGCTCTCAGTTTCTCCAGCAATTTTTGTACTTTTATTTGCAGTATCCATCGTTATTTGTTTAATTGAAAATTTGTTCTTTAACTATTCATTTCTGGTGAAACTCAGCAGGTCTGTCTGCATCTGCAGAGACAGAAACAGAGTGAGCGTTTCAAGACCAGTGTGACACTTCTTCAGAACTTAAAAGGATTGGAAACTGAGATTTTTAATCGCTTGCCAGAGGTGGGGGATGGGTGAGAGGGAAAAGAGGGTGTGGCAAAGATAAGCAGGCTTTTAACAGTGGTGAACAAGAAGATGATAACGAACGGGTTTAAATTAAGACGTGGCTGGGGAAAGGGATTCTCTCTACTGACTGCAAGATAAAGAAGACACAATCACACAAGGGAGGCCAGGAGGGAGAATGTTGACTATGTGACATTATATAGATCTGGCCATAATTACGTTTTCCCTGTCGAGATCATCACCCCTTTTAATTTGACACGATATTAAACATGGCAGTAAAACAATACTCAGCCCAAACTGCATATTGTTATTTGTTTTTCTCCATATTACAAAATACTAAGACAGCAAGAAACGTTTACTAGTGTCAATAAGAAGTCAAACACATGAATTCATGTGTTTGACTTCTTGTTGACAGTAGTAAACGTTTCTTGCTGTCTTAGAATTTTGTAATATGGGGAAAAACAAATAAGTTTGGGCTGAGTATTATTTTCCTGCCATGTTTAATATAGTGTCAAATTTGCAGTGTTTATCTTTAAATGTCTGTTCTTGAAGTTAGTACTGGAGTGTAGAAGGTTGAGGGGTGACATTGTAGTAGTTTATAAAATCATGGATAGGGTGAATAGCCATGGTCTTTTCGACGGGATGGGGAAGTTCAAACATCCAAGACATAGTTTTAAGGTGAAATACGGAAGATTTAAAAGGAACAAAGTAGCAACAGTTTTACACAGTGGGTGGTGTGGGTATGGAATGAACTGCCAGAGGAAGTGTGGTAGTTGCATGTACAGCTGCAACATTTAAAACTCATTTGGACAAACATGAATGGGAAACAGTTAGAAGCATATGGGCCAAATGAAAGCAGATGGGATGAGCTTAATTTGGAAAACCTGGCCAGCATGAACATTTAGAAAAGCTTCAAACAGGGTCAGTGTAGTTTTGTGAAAGGGAAATTATACTTTGCCCTGTAAAATCATGCAAAGAACTTCTGGAGATTCCAGAGAATGTAACAAGCGGACTTGATAAAGTGGATCTGGTAGGAACCAGGCTTTTCCACAAAGTAGTACAGAATAAAAGTTCTTACACAAGACTGAAGTTCGTAGGATGACGGCTAATGTGGTAACATGGGATGATGATTGGTTAACACATAGAAATCGGAGAGTCAGGATTAATGGATCTTCATGATCAAGGTCTATCTGCTGGAATACCACAAATATCAGGCGAATGGCATCAGTTATTTACAAGGTAAAAACAATGAATGCAGATGCTGGAAACCAGATTCTGGATTAGTGATGCTGGGAGAGCACAGCAGTTCAGACAGCATTCAAGGAGCAGCAAAATCGACGTTTCGGGCAAAAGGCCTTCATAAAGGGCTTTTGCCCGAAACGTCGATTTTGCTGCTCCTTGGATGCTGCCTGAACTGCTGTGCTCTTCCAGCACCACGAATCCAGAATCAGTTATTCACATTCTATATTGATAGCCTGACGGTGGGAGCTAAGTGCAATACATATTCGAGGTAGTGGATGAGTCTGAGAATCAAAAGGCAGGCTGTTATTTAATGGAGGGGACTCCCAGAAAAGGAGTGTTCCTATGTATGAAACATAAAGTCAGCATGTTGGTGCAGCAAGTAACTAGGTTGGTTCATTAGGCAGCTTCCTGGGCTGAAAGGGTTGTGTTCTGGAGAATCTTGAAAATGATGAGGCGATTATTCATTGGGGTTTAAATGAATGAGGAGTATTACTGCTGAAAAATACAAGACACAGAAGGGGATTGAGAAGGTAGGTATTGGCAAGTTGTTTCCACTCCTGGGTGGAGTCTCAAACTCGAGAATATAGATACCGAATATGGAACATCGATTTCAATCTGAGAAGCAGAGTGATGTCTTCTCTCAGAAGGTAGTAAATGTCCAGAAATCCATAACCCAGAGAGGTATAGAGGGATACACAGAAACGGCAAGAAAGTGGAATTGAGCCCTGGAGTAGATCAGCCATGTTCGTTTAAAATGACAGGGCAAATCTGAGGGGCCGAATAGCCTACTCTATTTATTCATTTCATATGTTACTGCTCTTGGAAAGTAACTGGTTGTTTTCCTGGAAGTTGCGTTGTGCAATGTTGCATTCAGGGAGAGCAGAGGATTTGCTTGGATTAACCTCGGGTGGGGTATGTGGGCTGTATCCCAGCGTATCTTGGTCTGTAACATGATGCACATCTGGAAACAGGGATTGGGGATGGGGTCGCTTCCCGACCCAGCCTGCATTTTCAAAATACCTTTCCAAAACTACACCTAACCATCCGAGTGACCTCGATCTGTCACTATATAGCAGGTCTGAAGGGCTGAATGGAACATCAGAACACAGGGATGAGGGACACAAATCTGCCGTTCGGCCCTTTGAACCTACTCGACCAGTAAATAAAAGAGGAAATGCTGGAAAATCTCAGCAGGTCTGGCAGCATCCGTAAGGAGAGAAAGCTAAAAATAAAGGGGAGAAATATCGAGGCATTTTTCCTCATATAAATACCTCTTTATGACTCCCTTTTTTTAGGTTTGACAAAGGGTCAGTTAGACTCGAAACGTCAGCTCTTTTGTCTCCTTACAGATGCTTCCAGACCTGCTCAGATTTTCCAGCATTTTCTCTTTTGGTTTCAGATTCCAGAATCCACAGTAATTTGCTTTTTTTCCACCACTAAATAAGGTCATGGCTCATCTTATTGTGGTCCCAGCTACACTTTTATCTCCATGTACTATTATCCCTGATTCACCGTCAATGGACAACCAGACGAAACCAGCCTCAATATAAAATAAAGAGTCATTTATCACAAAGAGAATTCCCACTTGAATGAATTTTCCTCATTTCTATTCTGACTGAGGTTGGAGGGTGTCACTGTTTCCTTTTCTAGTCCCACTCCTCCACTACTTACAACAAATTTTAAATGCTACCAGGTTGGTGATATGGCCAATGATAAAGGTCTCAGACTGGATCAGGTTCAGTGATAGGAACAAGTCAGGCAGATTTCTTTCGTCAGCCACAAGTAACTATTAGGACTAATGGATGCGCATGGTGGATCTGTGGTTAGCACTGCTACCTCTCGTCACTAAGAAGCTGGGTTAACTAACAACCTTGGGCTATGTTCTGCTTGGAATTTGAGTATTCTCTATGCAGGAATCTGTGTGGGTTTCCTCACGATACTCCAATTCCCTCCCACAGTCCAAAGATATGCAGCTTAGAGTGGATTGGCCATGCTAAATTGTCCATATTGTCCAGGCATGTGTAGGTTAGGTAGGTTAGTGATGGAAAATGCAAGGTTACAGGGATAGGGAAGGGGAGGGGGGAAGGTCCGGGGGGATGCTATTCAGAGGGTCAGTGTGGACTTGATGGATGGGATGTCCTGCTTCCACACTGTAGAGTTTCTACAAACATTACAAGAAAATTGGGCAATACCCAGTGGGTATATATCTGATCCACTCACCTCTAGGTCTTGTATGTTTCAATAAGATCACCTCTCATTCCACGAGTAACTTGTTAAAGCCTTCATAATAAGGCTTCATAACCGGGGTTTTTGTGGCAGCAGACGGGATTTAAGGATGGTGTGTTGCTTTCCTGGTGCTAGAGTGAAAGACATCGCGGACAGAGTGCAGGACATCCTCAAGGACGAGGGTGAAGAGCCCGAGGTGGTGGTACACGTCGGCACAAATGATGTCGGGATGAAGAGGAGGAGCATACTACAGCGAGACTTCGCAGAACTAGGAAGAAGGCTAAAAAGCAGGACGTCCAAGGTGGTTATCTCCAGTTTGCTTCCAGTTCCTCGGGCTAGTGTCGCCAGAAACCGGGAGATAATAGACTTGAACGTGTGGTTGGGGAACTGGTGCAGGAAGCAAGGTTTCAAGTTCTTGGATCACTGGGGTATATTTTATGGTAACCATAAATTCTACAAGAGAGATGGCTTGCACCTTAATAGAACAGGGATCGGCATTCTGGCAGGCAGGTTTTCTGCTGCAACACCGCTACATTTAAACTAAGTAGCGGGGGGGAGGGGACAAGCTGGATGTTTAAAAAGGAAATTGAAGGGGTAGTTAGAACAAGAGAAGTCAAGAAAGACAACTGTATCAAGGAGGCAGAAAACTGGAAAAGGCATCATGCTGTAAAGTTGAGTGAAATAAGGGTTGAGGGGAAGGGTGAGAGCAGTAACAAATTAAAAATTCTATATATGAATGCACGAAGCATTAGACACAAGGTGGATGAGCTTGAGGCTCTTTTGGAAATTGGCAGATACGATATTGTGGGGATAACTGAGACGTGGCTTCATGGGGACAGGGCCTGGGAAATGAATATTCAAGGCTACATGTGTTATCGTAAGGATAGACTGACGGGCAGAGGGGGTGGGGTGGCCTTGTTGGTAAGGGAGGATATTCAGTCCCTTGCGCGGGCGGACCTAGAGTCAGGGGATGTAGAGTCAGTGTGGATAGAGCTTCGAAACACTAAGGGTAAAAAGACCCTCATGGGAGTCATCTACAGGCCCCCAAACAGTAGTCTGGATGTTGGAGGTAAGTTGAATCAGGAGCTGAAATTGGCTTGTCGCAAAGATGTTACTACAGTTGTTATGGGGGATTTTAACATGCAGGTAGACTGGGAGAATCAGGATGGTATCGGGCCTCAAGAAAGAGACTTTGTGGAGTGCCTCAGAGATGGATTTTTAGTGCAGCTGGTGCTGGAGCCGACCAGGGATAAGGCGATTCTGGATCTGGTATTGTGTAACGAACCAGAATTGGTCAGTGACCTCGAAGTGAAGGAGCCATTGGGAAGTAGTGACCATAATACAATAAGCTTCAATCTGCAATTTGAGAGGGAGTGGGTACAATCTGAAGTGACAATATTTCAGTTGAATAAAGGGAAATATGGAGCTATGAGGGAGCAACTGGCCAAAGTTCAATGGTTTAATACCTTAACAGGGAAGACCGTGGAGGAACAATGGCAGATATTTCTGTGTATAATGCAGAAGATGCAGGATCAGTTCATTCCTAAAAGGAAGAAAGATCCCAGGAGGAGACATGGGCGGCCGTGGCTGACAAGGGAAGTAAAGAAACATATAAGGTTAAAAGAGAAAAAGTATAACTTAGCGAAGATAAGCGGGAAAACGGAGGACTGGGAAGCTTTTAAAGAACAACAGAGGATTAGTAAGAAGGAAATACGCAGAGAAAAAATGAGGTACGAAGGTAAACTGGCCAAGAATATAAAGGAGGATAGTAAAAGCTTTTTTAGGTATGTCCAAGGCAAAAAAATGGTTAGGACAAAAATTGGGCCCTTGAAGACAGAAGCAGGGGAATATATTACTGGGAACGAAGAAATGGCAGAGGAATTAAATGGGTACTTCAGATCTGTGTTCACTGGGGAAGACACAAGCAATCTCCCTGAGGTAACAGTGGCTGAAGGACCTGAACTTAAGGGAATTTCTATTTGCCAGGATTTGGTGTTGGAGAGACTGTTAGGTCTGAAGGTTGATAAGTCTCCGGGACCTGATGGCCTGCATCCCAGGGTACTGAAGGAGGTGGCTCGGGAAATCGTGGATGCGCTGGTGATTATTTTCCAGAGTTCAATAGAATCGGGGTTGGTTCCTGAGGATTGGAGGGCGGCTAATGTTGTGCCACTTTTTAAGAAGGGTGGGCGGGAGAAAGCAGGAAATTATAGACCAGTTAGTCTGACCTCAGTGGTGGGAAAGATGCTGGAGTCTATTATAAAGGATGAAATTACGGCACATCTGGATAATAGTAACAGGATAGGACAGAGTCAGCATGGATTTATGAAGGGGAAATCATGCTTGACTAATCTTCTTGAATTTTTTGAGGATGTAACTCGGAAGATGGACGAGGGAGATCCAGTGGATGTAGTGTACCTGGACTTTCAGAAAGCTTTTGATAAAGTCCCACACAAGAGGTTAGTGAGTAAAATTAGGGCGCACGGGATTGGGGGCAAAGTACTAGATTGGATAGAGAATTGGTTGGCTAATAGGAAACAAAGGGTAGTGATTAACGGCTCCATTTCGAAATGGCAGGCAGTGACCAGTGGGGTACCGCAGGGATCCGTGCTGGGACCGCAGCTTTTTACAATATATGTAAATGATATAGAAGATGGTATCAGCAATAACATTAGCAAATTTGCTGATGACACAAAGCTAGGTGGTAGGGTGAAATGTGATGAGGATGTTAGGGGATTACAGGGTGACCTGGACAAGTTAGGTGAGTGGGCAGATGCATGGCAGATGCAGTTTAATGTGGATAAATGTCTGGTTATCCACTTTGGTGGCAAGAACAGGAAGGCAGATTACTACCTCAATGGTATCAAATTAGGTAAAGGGGCTGTTCAGAGAGATCTGGGTGTTCTTGTACACCAGTCAATGAAGGCAAGCATGCAGGTACAGCAGGTCGTGAAGAAGGCTAATAGCATGCTGGCCTTCGTAACAAGAGGGATTGAGTATAGAAGCAAAGAGGTGCTTCTGCAGCTGTACAGGGCCCTGGTGAGACCACACCTGGAGTACTGTGTACAGTTCTGGTCTCCAAATTTGAGGAAAGACATTCTGGCTATTGAGGGAGTGCAGCGTAGGTTCACGAGGTCAATTCCTGGAATGGCAGGATTGCCTTACACGGAAAGACTGAAGCGACTGGGCTTGTATACCCTTGAGTTTAGAAGACTGAGAGGGGATCTGATTGAAACGTATAGGCTTATGAAAGGATTGGACACTCTGGCAGGAGGGAACATATTTCCGTTGATGGGGGAGTGCCGAACCAGAGGACACAACTTAAAAATACGGGGTAGACCATTTAGGACAGAGATGAGGAGAAACTACTTCACACAGAGAGTGGTGGCTGTGTGGAATGCTCTGCCCCAGAGGGCAGTGGAGGCCCAGTCTCTGGATTCTTTTAAGAAAGAATTGGATAGAGCTCTTAAAGATAGTGGAGTCAAGGGGTATGGAGATAAGGCTGGAACAGGATACTAATTAGGAATGATCAGCCATGATCATATTGAATGGCGGTGCAGGCTCGAAGGGCAGAATGGCCTACTCCTGCATCTATTGTCTATTGTCTATTGTCTATTATTGCCCTCATCCCTGGAATCCATGAAGTGAAACATCTCCGAACTGCTTCCAATGTAATTATATCCTTTCTCATATAAGGAGACAAAGAAAAACTAATCTCAAACTCAGGTCTTGAAGTTTATGTTTTGTTCTTTCAGCATTGTAGGTCTTTCGAACTCTCTTCCCCGCAGACCAATGGAGGCAGAGATATTGAATATTTTGAGGCACAGACAGAAGTTTCATAAATAACAACGGAGTCGAGGATTATCGGGGATTGGCAGGAATGTGCAGTGTGGGGGGAAATGTAGACAATGGTACCAAATGACACGGCTCTAGAAAATTCATTAATAAAGTACAAAACGAAATTAAAATGCTGATAAATTTTTAAAGGGGAATCCAAGATGGCCACGATCCAGAAGGTCTGCTTTGCTGGGCTTTGCATCACAGAACGGGCAAAGTGGTACTCTAACCCACTCCATCCCAGCCATTTACTTAAAATTCAAAAATAAAAGAACTATACAACCTTTATTAATCCCGGTTTATCAAGTAGAAATGACAAAACATGGGAGAGAATCGAGTAAGTCCCAACACACGCTGCAACCATCAGAAGCATCGAGCATGCCTGAGGCTGTAGCTGCAACCCAGTCTGCTCGTTCCATGGACCCAGTTACTCACCAGACCTTGGTCACTGAATTCACCAAGTTATGTGAAATGATTGAAGACATGATTAAAGAAATGTTCAGCAGTATGCTAGAGCTATTCTCAGCCGTGCTCCAAAAACATGATTTAAGCCTTGGAAACAGAATGGATGAGTTTGAGCGCCGAACTGCAGTGGCAGAGACTACAACTGATTTCTCCAAGGAGCGATGCTCGCCCTTGAAAAACAGGTCTGCACCTGAACGAAACACGACGTTGAGAACAGGGGCAGGATGAAAAATGTTCACATCGACGGTCTGCTGGACCAGACGGCAGGTGGTCAGCCAGTGAGGATTTTCGAGAACTGGCTGCAGCGATTCCTTCACTTCGAAGCTGAAGAGGGACGGGTGAAGAGTTAGACAGTTCATCGGGTTATGGCGCGGAGGTCAGGCTCAGACCAGCACCCTCGCTCTGTCCTTGAGCGATTACATAGTTATGGGGACAAAGACTGATGGAAACTTCCAGAACACAGGAGAATGATACAATGGTTTTAACTTACGAGAGCTCCAGGATTATGATCTTTCAGGACATTTCAGCAGCGTTCATTCAAGAAAGAAAATCTTTTGATGATATCAAGAGAAGAGTAAGGGAACTCGGGATTCAGTATTCCTTATGGTTCCCAGTGGTGCTCCGTATTGCTTTGAATGGATCCATGAACCCGTCTGACTCTCCAGAGTAAGCGAAAACTTTGTGGATATTTTAAAGTAAGCTGGAGGTTTAGACAATCATGTTTCTCTCTTAAAGAAATTTTCTTGGATTTTTCTGGTAGTAACCAGTGTTTAATTATAGTCGGGGATGGGTAGAGTAGTCACTTCTAACTTCTTCATTCGTATTACTACTCACTTTCTCTTTATTTGCTCAGTGCCCACAGGCAGTTCAAGCTGGATTTTTGTTGTTAATTGCCCTGGATGCCATATCGGTAATGGGCAGAAGATAAAGTTTTGTGATATGAAAACGTCCCCGGTGGGCAGGGGTGGTGTGGCAGTAAATTACCCTATCAAGTGTCATTGGCACTTTGGTCTTTGTTTCTTTCTTTGGTTTTTTTATGTGTTTAGCTTGGGAAAGTTTTGAGAGCTGGTTATGTGTAGTAGTTTTAGTTTGTACAGTTTTTAGGCTCTGTGAGTCTTTTTTCATTAATGATCAGTGATGTGTAATTCGATGTGAAACTCAAGAGTTGAAATGTTGCTACAGTGTGTTATAGATAATGATGTGCTTAAATGGCATACCTGGAACATTAAGGGGAGCCATCTGCCAGTCAAGAGGAAAAATATACTTTCTAGTCTTAAAAAGGAGAGCGTGAATGTTGTCCTATTGCAGGAGGTGCATCTTGATGACAAGGAACATTTGACGTTACAGCAGGGCAGGTTTGATTGCGTTTATTTCTAATCTTTTAATACCAGGAGCAGGGGAGAAGCCATACTGGACAGGAAGAATCTACCATTTAAATTATTAGATTGTTTTAGACACTCACGGGAGGATCATAATCCCTAAAGCCTTGAACTATGGGAAATAATACAGTATTTTGAATGTTTATTCCCCTCCCCCCCCCCCCCCCCCGCCCCGCCCAGCGCACCCTCTTAAAATCCTGGTAATTGAATTTGCCAAATTAAGTTATCTTGCAACGTGGCACATTGTTGTCGAAGGAGATTTCAATTGTCTTATGTACCTCATGATGGGCAGAATGTTCAAACGGCCCCCAAACTCCCCGTTATAATGTAAGCAATTAGTGGATGTGTGTGCAGAACTAGATGTCTGGAGGCAGATCTACCTCACAAGTAGGGATTTTATTTTCTTCTTTAACCCGCAGAAATACTACACGAGGGTTGATCTCTTCCCCATCACTACAACAATCTTAAATTCGGTGGCATCCTGCACAATTGGGAATGTTACCCCAACATGCCTGGCCCAGAAGTGAGATAGATGCCACATAATATTATGTTGGATACAGGTGAGGATCTTATGTTTCTGTCAAATCCCACAATTTCAGCCGTGATGTAATGCATTAATTCGCTTGTCGCCTTTTCGGGCTATAAGATTAATTTTACAACGTTGGCGGCCATGCCTATGGGAGGCCTGAGGGAAATACCTGATGAGGGCAAATCCTGGTTTCCTTTTAAATGATCATAGTGGGCGGGGGGGGGGGGGTTCTCTATTTCGGTATATTCATTCCATCTGTCTTTGATAATGTATTTAACGTGAACTATGTCCATGTGTTTAACAAAATTAAACAAGACCTTCAAAGATGGGTGGCACTTCCAATATCCTGGCTAGGTCAAATAGCTCTTATTAAAATGAATGTCCCTTCTCATTTACTATACCCCATGTGAATGCTTCATTTGGTGTTTCCAAGACAGATAATTAGGAGACATAATGGCTGGTTTAGCTCTTTTATTTGGCACCATAAGCAACTCTTTATCAACCTAACCAAATTGTAACTTCCCCCAGATTGTGGGGATTAGATCTCCCAGATTAAAAGCTATCAATTGAACTCTTTTTATCATACATTAGTGCTCGGCGTCAATACGGTTAGATATTGAACCCTCTCAGACAAAGTGAACTCTTATTGCTAGATTATTACAGTGTGGAAACAGGCCCTTCAGCCCAACAAGCCCACACCGACCCGCCACCCACCCAGGCCCATTCCTTTACATTTACCCCATCACCTAACACTACGGGCAATTTAACAAGGCCAATTCACCTGACCTGCATATTTTTTGGACTGTGGGAGGAAACCGGAGCACCCGGAGAAGACCCATGCAGACACGGGGAGAATGTGCAAACTCCACACAGTCAATCGACTGAGGCGGGAATTGAACTCGGGTCTGGTGCTGTGAGGCAGCAGTGCTAACCACTGTGCCACTGTGCGGCCCATGGTTGTTCTTAGGCAAAATGATAACATTTATGGAGTATTGTCATAACCCAATAATTATCAATACTGTTAAAGCATGAGTGACAATGCATCAGATTGAGGGCAATACAACCAAAATCATGTTTCTTACCCCTGTAATTGGTATACCGGGTTGTCATCCGGGGATAATGGATTCCAGGTTTAAACTGTGGGCAGCAAGGGCTGTACCTTGCTTGAGTGATTTAGAATTAGTAGAATCCCTACAGTGTGGATGCAAGACGTTGGGCCCAGCAAGACCACTTCGACCTTTTAAAGAGAAACCCACCCAGACCCAATCCCCTACCATCCTATATTTACCCTGATTAATGCCCAAACCTACACATCCCTGAACACTATGGGTGATTTATCAATGACCAATTCATCTAACATGTGCATTTTTGTACTGTGGAAGGAAACGCACACAGACACGGCGAGAATATGTTAACTCAACACAGCCAGTCATCCAAGGCCAGAACCAAAGCCGAGACCCTGGTGCTGTGAGGCAGCAATGCTCACCACTGAGCCACCACGTGTTATTTGATGGAGAAACAATGATGTCATTTGATCAAATAACTCGTACGTATGGACTACCTAGTAGAGACCTCTTCTGTATTTTTTCCAGATCAGAGATTCGATTGAAAAAAAACACACTTTTACCACACTCATACAGATCCGATAAAGGGAAGTGGGCGCTTATTGCTTCGAATACACTCTCTGTCAGTACCCTTTATCATTAGTTGGAGAGTGTCCCCTCAGACGAGACTGTGCAGCTGTGTGTTGTCTTCGAGAGAGTTGGGGGTTCAGAACACTTCCGAGACATGGGAGGATATTTGTGAAAATGCTTGAAGGATTTTGCTCTGTAAGAGGACCCATTCCATGCAGTTGAAAATTCTTCGTAGGATCTATCTGACCCCAAATTGTCTCTCAAAATTCAAAGTGGGATTATCTTCAGCATGTCCTAAATGCAGAATGACGACAGGCACTCTTACTCATTGTTTGTGATTCTGCTGCAGACTTCATCTATATTGGAGCACTGTGTCAGATGTGATAGAGTGGGTCCAGGGGACTGAATTGGAGATGGACTTGGTTTCTGTTTTCCTGGGCCTGCCCAAGGTACTTTCCACAGATGAATATGGGAAAAAATATATATCCTTACAATCCGTACTTTCTGTGCTAGGAAAGATATTCTGTTGTGTTGGATGTCTGAACTCCCCCACCCCCAGAGAGGAAGAACTGTGAACATAAAAATGTGTATCAGTTAATGCTCTTGATGAACGAGAGCTATCCTTTTGTTATGCTAAGCTGTATTATTTATTCCTTATTTATTGTTTAGTTTTGTTTTTTTCTTCTGTCTGTGTAGTGTTTTAACTTGTTTTGCATGTACATGCAATTGGATGTAATTTTTTTTCAGATATTTGAGTTGTGTTGTTATTGGTTTATTATAATATTAAAAATCTCTTTTTAATTTTTTTTATTAAAATGCTAACATTGATAGAATACAGTCCCAAAAACCCTCATTAGAGAGCCCACTCATGGTGGTTTATCCTGAGGATCCCCACATCTCGGGTGATGGGGTGAGGCTAAGAGAGTGTCCCCTTCATGGTAATCTCTGTCAGTGTGAGGAACTGAACCTGCGCTGTTGCCCTGCCTCAACATCACAAACCGGCCGTCCTGCCAACTTAGTGAGAGACTGTGCAACTGTCACAGACAGAAACAGTCACAGACAAAGGGTAAGAGAAACATTCATAATAAGGAAAGTGTTACAGTTCAGATAACAGTCAAGATAACACCTGTGGGTAAAAATGTTCTCTGCTCGAAATTGTGTTTATAACATGACGTGTTTAGAAGTTATTTTTGGTTTAATATCATTAAGGTGAGTCAAGTGACTCTTTTTTGTTACACACTGGGACGCTACCATTTTCCTGAAACTGGAAAATAATTGGAACATTTTCTGGAACATTCTATATTCGGCATTCTCCAGAATATTTTATGACTGTGTGGGAGGTATTTCAAAGGAGAGAGAGAGAGAGAGAGGTGTTGCATGCAGTAGTGAGAGTGGGGGACCATGAGCCTTTTTCGGGAGTAGTTGCAATCACAGATATACAGTGTTTGTGAGGGAGCAGACAGAATACGGTGACCCTTATCCTAACAGAGCGGGGAAGGATATTGATGCTTGTCCTGTATTGCTGGACATTTCTTCAGACATCAAATACTGCACTGAACTCGGTAGTGAGCACAGACCATGCTCGGTGGGTCTGGTGGTGTGGCACCCTCTGGGATGGGAATCTTCCCCCTCTGTACTCACCCATCCAATACGTCCACCGTGCTCCGTCAACAGACCATGGTGTAATTGCCCCTTATCTACCAATCTGCCATTTCCCTGCCTTTGCTCTGCATCCATCTAATCCTTTCCTATCTGTGTATTTGTCCAAATGCCTTTTCAATGTTGTTAGTGTGCCCACTTCAACCACTTCCACTGGCAGCTCAGTCTAATTTGCCAGTTCACCTTGGATTCCATGCGATCTAACCTTCTAGAGCGACCTACAATGTGGAACCTTAGCAAAGGCCTTACTGAAATCCATATAGAATATGTCTACAACCTTGCTCTCATCGACCTTCCTCGTCACTTCCTCAAAAATCTCTGACAAAATTTGTAAGGCATGATCCACCAGGCACAAAGCCATGCTGACTGCTCCAAGTCAAACTCTGTCTTTCCACATGCATGCACATCTTATCTCTCAGAACCTTCTCAAGTGGTTTACCGAAAACAGGGGTGAAGCTTACTGGTCTATATTTCCTAGGCTTTTCTTTTCAGCCCTTCTTGAATAAGGGCACAACATTTGCTACCGCCAAGTCTTCCGGGATCTTGGTCCCTAAGCTTTTTCTCTCGCCTCTTACAGTGCTCTTAGATATATCTGGTCAGGACCAAGAGATTTGTCTGATTTTGTGCATTCTAATATGTCCAACAACAACTCTACTGTGATATGGACAGTACCAGGATATGACAACTAACCTCCCAAACGTCACAGGTCTTCATGACTTTCTTCATGATAAACACAGAGGGGAAATTGAGGACTTCACCCATCTCTTGAGGTTTTCCACATGCATGCCGGTTTTGGATTTTAAAGCATCCTATTCTCTCTCTCTAGTTGTTCTTTATCTTTCCTATACTGAATTTGGATTCACTCTAATCTTCTCAGCCAAGACTACCTCATACCCCCTTATGGCCTTGCTGATATCCTTCTTCAGTAAACTCCTCTATCCCCTGTATATACCTCCAGGGATTCCCTTGATATGAGCTGCCTGAACATGAGCCACGCCTCCTTTTTTCTGGTCAAAGCCTCAATATCTCTTGACATCCAGAGTTCTCTCTTCCAGTCTCACAAAACCTTCACCCTCACAGGAAAATGGAAACCTTGAAGTCGAGCTATCTCACTTTTAAAGCCCTCCCACTTGCCCGGGATCCTTTTATCTGGAAACAAACAACTCCAATCATCCCCTGCAATCCCCTGTCTAATTCCAACAACATACGCCTTGCCCCAATTTAGAACTTGAATCTGTGGACCAATTTTGTCCCTCCCATACCTATTTTAACATTAATACAGCTCTGGTCACTTTTCCCAAAATGCTCCCCCCACTTTATCTCCTTCACCTATCCTGCCCTATTTCCCAACAGTAGGTCGTGTTTGTCCCTTCCCGAGTACGATACTCTATATATTGATTGTGGAAACTTCGCTGAACACACTTAACACATTACGTTCCATCTAAGTTCTTAACCATCTGGAAACCCCAATCTATGTTAGGAAGATTAAAATCACCTATTATAACAACCCTATTGTTCCTGCAAGTCTCCTCAGTCCCCCTGCATATTTGTTCCTCTAATTCGCATTGTTGATTATAATGCAACCACTATAGCATTACCATCCCCCTCGAAGTATTTTGCACCATTCACGAAACCTCATTGGATATTATCTCAGGTATTTCAACTTTAAAAACTGGTGTGATACTCGCCTTAATCAGAACTATTGGTATTTAAACTGTTTCCATTTACATCTCTACATCACAGTGATGTTCACATCCATGGCACGCCTTGTCAAGGTACAGTGGAGTTATGGAGCTGTAAATGGTTGGGAGCTGCACATCTTGTCACTTCCAACATTGGCTGCAAGTTTCCCCACACTGGGCAGTGATCTAACACAATGTTACCGAACAATACAACAGCCTGGGTTTACATATGAATGAACCAGTGCGGTCTGCACAGCTCCCCACGCTGGACATTTACCCCAGGATTATAGATCCAGCATTGGTGTAGGCTGCACAGAGTTCCATTCTGGACATTGCTGGGTTGTATTCTGCAGTACGCTCGCCATATCTACACAGTGCTCCATCCTGAAAGTATAATGGACGGGCTGGTTATGTGAGTTGGATTGTGAATGTGAGAGAACTAAACATTTGGCTATACCTTTATTTTGTGTTTTCATTCTTGTGATTGGACCCTTCAAATCCAGACTCATCCGGTTTGACCCGACCCTCTGGATGAGTCATGGTGACTGTTGTTACAGTATCTGTGTTGGCAACATGACCAACAAATGGAGCAGGGGCTGCAGAGAGGACAGTCTCCGTAAAATGGAATGAGGAAATCACAATCAGATCAGCCGTGGTCTTAGTGAATGTTGGGGCAGGATTGTGTGGACCTCGAATGCAACTTGTTCATATATTTGCGTTTATTCCAAGCAAACTCCCCTTCTCTCCCAGTGTCCCATACTGGTGGTGACTCAGTCCCCTCCTCCTGTTCCTGCGTAACAGGATCTTTGGGCCTCACTAGCCTCCAGATTTCCCTGTGTCCCAGTTTCGAGCAGTTGAGTGACTCCCTCCTGTCCCTGTGTCCCAGCCTGAAGCAGTTAAATGACTCCCTCCTGATCTTGTGTCCCAGTCTCGAGCAGTTGAGTGACTCCCTCCTGATCTTGTGTCCCAGTCTTCAGCAGCTGAGTGACTGTCTCCTGTTCCTGTGTCCCAGTCTCGAGCAGTTGAGTGACTCCCTCCTGTTCCTGTGTCCCAGTCTTCAGCAGCTGAGTGACTGTCTCCTGTTCCTGTGTCCCAGTCTCGAGCAGTTGAGTGACTCCCTCCTGTTCCTGTGTCCCAGTCTTCAGCAGCTGAGTGACTCCCTCCTGTTCCTGTGTCCCAGTCTTCAGCAGCTGAGTGACGCCCTCCTGTTCCTGTGTCCCAGTCGCGAGCAGTTGAGTGACTCCCTCCTGTTCCTGTGTCCCAGTCTTCAGCAGCTGAGTGACTGTCTCCTGTTCCTGTGTCCCAGTCTTCAGCAGCTGAGTGACTCCCTCCTGTTCCTGTGTCCCAGTTTTCAGCAGCTGAGTGACTGTCTCCTGTTCCTGTGTCCCAGTCTTCAGCAGCTGAGTGACTCCCTCCTGTCCCTGTGTCCAAGTCTTCAGCAGCTGAGTAACTCCCTCCTGATCCTGTGTCCCAGTCACGAGCAGTTGAGTGACTGCCTCCTAATCGAAGTTTTGTGAAAATAGATGTCCTCTTCCTGCTTCTGAGTACCAGGCTCCAATAGCTCTGTGCTCACCTGCTGCTCCTGTGGAATGGAGGTGAGGGACTGAATGGCCTCTTCACATTCTTTACAGCTTTTCTTGACTAAAAGCCTTTCTCCTGTTTCTGTAAAACACCATCAAAATCTGAATGATTTATTTTTGTATTTGACTGTCAGTAATTGAGCAAACAAGCTGATTGACAGAATTCAGAAGCTGAAAAGCCTCCTCCTGTTCCCATGTTAAACACTCAAGAGTCAATAGACTCTCAGAGATGTATAGCCTGGAAAAAGATCCTTCGGTCTGGTCATCCATACCAACCAAATATCCTAAATAAATCTCGTTCCCCTTGCCAGCACTTGGCCCATCTCCCTTTAAACCCTTCCCATGCATGTATCCATCCAAATGCCTTTTAAATGGTGTAACTGTACCTGCCCCCACCACCTCTTTTGTCTGTTCAATCCATACACACAGCAGACTCTGTGTGAAAATGTTGTCCCTCACGTCCCTTTTTAAATCTTTCTCCTCTCACCTTAAGCCTTTATATTCTATATTTGGAATTGTCTATCCTGGGAACATACATTGACTGTTTACTTCTTCTATGCCCCTCCTGATTCTATAAACTTATTTAAGGTCCACCCTCAGCCTCAACACTTGAAAATACTCCCAGCCTATTCAAACTCTCCCTGTAACTCCAACCCTCCAACATCTGCAGCCTTCTTTTAAATCTCTTCTGCACCCTTTCAAGTTTGACAACATCTTTCCAACAGCAGGTTGACCAGAATTAAAGGCAATATTACAAAAGTGGCCAAACCAATGACCTGCACAGATGCAACATGTCATGCAAATGCTTCTACTCAAAGCATGCACCAATAAAGGGACGATCACCAAGTGCCTTCTTCACTGCGCTGTCTACGTGTGACAGCACTTTCAAGGAATGGAGAACCTGCACCACAAGGTGCCTCACAGAGCAACGATTGGGGTTTAATTCCATCCTTGAAAGACTGGCTGTGTGGAGTTTGCACATTCTCCCCGTGTCTGTGTAAGTTTCCTCCGGGTGCTATGTTTCCCTCCGACAGTATAAAGATATACAGATAAGGGTAGGTTGGCCATCCTAAATTGTGCATAGTATGCTTGGATGTGAGGGCAAGGTGCATGTGCCATGGGAAATGCAGGCTGAGAGGGATAGGGTAGGGGTTTGTCCAGTGGGATACTGTTTAGAGGGACGGTGTGGCCTCAATCGGCCAAAATCCTGTTTCCTAACTGTAGGGATTCTATAATTTCTATGGAGCTCTCCTTAATTGGCAACTTTCGACAGGATCCTACCTATATGTCTGGCCCTGATTTGTCTTGCCAAAATGCAACACCTCACATTTATCTAAAATAAACTCCATCTGAGACTCCTCAGTTCACCTAATGAAGTTCCCATTATATTCTGAGAGATCAGTCCTCACTGTCGACTACACCACCAAATTTGGAATTATCTATAAACTTACTGACCATACTTCATACATTCAAGTGCAAACGATTTGTATAAGTAACAAAAGGCAGTGGACCCACTATTAATCTTTGCGAGCAGCGCCACTGGTCACAGGTCTCCAAGTTTAATGAACAAATGACAACTGTCACACCCTGTCTCCGATATTCAAGAAAGGTTTGGACCTAAATGGCGAGCTTTCCCTGGATCGCAGGCAGCCTAACCTTGCTAACCAGTCTACCATGTAGAACATTTTGGCTTTCTTACTGAGTTCCAAAGACAACATCCACTGGCCTGCCTTCATCAATCATCTTCTTCACTTCCTCAAAACATTCCACCCAGTCAGTGAGACGTGATCTCCAATGTACAAAGCCGTCTTCTGTCCTTGTTTTTCCAAATGCATTTACATCGTTTCCCTCAAAATCCCCTCCAACAATTTAGTCACCATTGATGTCAGAGTCACCAATCTATAGTTACCTGGGTTTTCCTTAATTTCTGAAATAATGACACTATGTTAGCAACCCTCCACTCTTTTGCCACCTCACCTATGGAAATCAATGTTACAGGTATATCAGCAAAAGGCTGAGCAATGTCTTTCCTAGCTTCCCACAATATTCTGGGATCCAACTGATTCGGTCCCAGGGATTCGTTCACCTTCATATGTTTTAAAATGTCCAACATCTCCTTGTAATATAGATACTTTTCAAGATATCACTATGTATTTCTTCATTCGCTCGCTCTTGTAACCTCTTCTAATTAAATACTAGGATAAATACTTGTTTAGTATCCCTTCCACCTCCTATGGTTCCACACATACGTAGCCTTACTGATCTTTAAGGTGCCCTATTCTCTCCCTAGTTAATATTTTGCTATTAAAGGATGTGTAGAGCTGCTTCAATGCCTCGTTAACCCTATTTCTAAAGCCATCTCATGTCCACATTTTTCTGTCCCGAATTCCCTGTTGACTATACACTTATTGCCCTTATACACCTCTCGGGATTCACTTGATCTCAACTCTGTTTACCTGACATATGCCTCCTTCCTTACCTTGACCAGACCATCAATATATCTAACCATCCAGCACTCCCTGCACCCACCAGCCTTGCCCATCTCACTAACAGGAACATGTTGGCTCTGGACTCTCCGAAACCAGGTTTTGATGGCCTTGCATTTTCCAACCATCCCTTTACCTGTGAATAGGGTATTCCAATCAGCCTTTCACAGGGCTCACCTAACACTTTCAAAATCGGCCTTGTTCAAAGTTAGAACTTTAATGTTTACATTAGGTCTTTCCTATTCCAGAACTAATTTAAAACTAATATTTACGTGTAACAGACTTGAATGTTAAATAAACATTTCCTCCCCTCTGTCACAGTTTCGAGAGGCTGAATAGGCTCCTCCTATCCCTCTGTAATAGACTGGAGAGGCTTCTTGGCCTCCTCTTGTCCCTCTGAAATAGAATCAAGAGGCTTCATGGCCTCCTCCTGTCCCTGTGTAACAAGTCTGAGACATTAACTGACACAGCAACTCGTGGATTACGAGCAGCCGTTAAACTATATCTGATGGAGGTCCATCCTTTCTCAGTTACAGAAACACAACCAACACAATGTACTCCAGGTGCCCTCTCAGTAACACCTCATACAGCTGGAGCAACACATCCCTTTGTTCTGAATGATTCTGTTGACAAAATGTGCCAATATTCCAGCTTTACACCTTTTAAAGTAGCAACAGGCTAATATGGGCTGAATGGCCTTCTCCTATCCCTCTGTAAGAGTCCCATTGGGATAGAATTGCTTCGGCCTGTTCCTGAGCAGCAGTCTCAATGCTCTGTCTCAAGGTTATGAAAGGATTTGATAACAGGGCATTAAAACCAGGAGTGGCCACACACTGGTCAATAAGTACTGTACTTTGTGTTCAGGTATCGAGAAACTTACCCACCCGACGTTTTTCTATGCAGCCGATCTGTTATTTTATAATTGCCTCCTTTCATAAACAGACTGGAACATATATAGACGCATGCAGTGTCCTGTTATTACTCTCATATACAAGTTAATAAAAAGATATAAAGGATTTAAAGATTTATGATCCATTCCTCAGCAACCCTCATCCATTCCATCCAAAACCAGGAAATGAAAAGTGATGTTTTGAACAGGTTAATTGAGTCTATTTGTTGAGTGACTGCGATTAATGCCAATCTCCATGGATTCCAATTCTGCCAGTGGAGGGTTTCCATCTTTTAATGATAAGTGGTCTCCGTTCAATGTGTCAACCCATAACATGAGCGGAACCATCACCGACAGCACTGACAGGGATCAGCAGATCCAGAGAGAAGGGGAGGAGAGATCAGAATCTGAGAACATTAGACTGGAATATTCCAGCAATATACAGGAGTTTATCCGATTATGTTTGGAATCTTTCTGCATTTTATTGTTGGTCATTATCATCGTAGATCTATTACACTTTTCTCATTATTCAATATTTTTATTATCCCTTCCTGGCTGTCATTGGTGTTCCTGGTGAGTGTCACTGTCCAGATTTTGTTTTCTATAAACCAGTTATGACTGTATTATTGTTTTTACATATAGTCTACACATCTTGTCACTATTATTTTTTTCCTGTTGAATCTCTCAATCCAGATATTCACTCTACAGACCACTACTAACTACATTAATGAACGTGTTCAATTACTGTCTCGCTCTCTGCTCTGACAGTGCGACTCACGGGTCTCTATGTTGAACTATTCAGTTTCATGGGAGAACCACAATGCATCGTAACATTGCCTTTGCTGTTAAGAGCATGGAGGTCACCGTCTACTGCTCTGGTTACAAACTCCACTTCCTTCCACTGTTTCCATCCCATCCCTGGCCAATATCTGCAGCTGAAGCAGACAAGTCACAACTGTAGGAGATCCCTTTGACCATGAGCTGATTCTTGACACCATGCCCTGACCATTTCTAACTTGAAATACTCACCACCCCAGAATATATCTCACTGGTTTATTCCATCTGCTGTTTGAACCTTGAGCTATGAAATACAGTCTTAATGAAGTTAATAATCTGCTGCTGACGCTCCGGCTTTAAACCTGCCGAAGCAAATCTGATTCGAACTCACACCAAACTCCCATCCCTCTGTCATTCATGTGCACACTGATGTATATTGCTGTTGAGTCTGGCAATGACTTTATTTTAACATTTTCAAACACTTTATCTCATCTATCCTTGATATTCCCCTCGTTCTCTGTGTTGATTAACAAAAAGCTTGCCAGTTGTTCGTATTTAAAATAGTTTCCTCCATCTGCGTTCGTTCTCAAACAATGAGTTTCGCATTCAACCACACACACACACACACACACACACACACACACGTGTTTAGGTGATGTTAATAGATTGAACAGTTCATTTGTAGAACGTACTGTATCCATTATTCGGTTAAGGTTTCCAATAGTTAAGTTATTCTAAATTCCTCTTCATTTTGTATGGATTTTCATTAGAGGATAGTGAGGTAGAGCAACCCTATGGTAGCCAAAGGCCTGATCAGGATCTGTTTAAATACATCCAGGCATTATCTAAATTTGATGAGAATGATGGGGGAGCCTTTTTAATTTCATTTCAGAAAGTGGCTAAACAAGTGCAGTGGCCAGAGAACATGTAGATTTAGTTTATCCAAACAAAGCTGATAGGTATTTGCTTCCCTATTGGAGGAGGTGAAGAAAGCCATCTGAAGTGCATATGAGCTTGTGCCAGAAGCCGACAGTGTTTCAGGAATCTAAAATAGCGTCCGTGGTTAAACACATATTGTGTTTGAAAGAATAAAACAAAGTAATTTTGAAAGGTGGGTAAGGGTATTAAAAACAGAGCAAACCTATGACACTCTGAGAGAGACTCTAATTTTGGAGAAGTTCAACAATTCACTTCCTGCAGTTATGAGAACTCATGTGGAAGAGCAGAGAGTTGCAATGGCAAGGTTAGAAATGGCTGATGATGATGATTGGGTTCAGAAATCAAAGTTTGGTTTCTGTGAGAGGTTGAGAAGAACGTGTGAGATCTTCTTAAAACATGTACCTGTGAGAGTAAGGTTTACTGGTATAGGCCAGGAGTAGCAGGTGAAGAGGTTATAGCATTAAGAGGTAAAGAAGGATGTAATTCTTTTATGCTGGGACATGAGGAGCTATGCCATTCAGAAGGACTATTGGAGAGATGAGAAGTGCTCCATTATGTAACGTGTGGTTCGAGTGTCCAGTGGAAACACCAACAGATTTATTCCACAATGGGGAAGGAAGCCTTGAACTTGGTGTTGGCGTTACAACACTTTGGCATTTAAATTACGAATAACATACATGAGACAAATCTTTATCACTGATCGTGACCCCTTAAAGTTTTTGGAGAAATTTAGGGAGAAAAGTACCAGTCTGTTTCGACTGAGCTCATTCTTGCGGCCATTCAATTTGAAATTATAAAGTTGACAGGGCGAGGAAACTTAAGTTTTGACACGTTGAGGAGACTTGGATGAAGAAAGACAGAGGCATTCTGTGGCAGGAGTAAAATGACTGAAATCGAAACTAGTTGTGAACATTTGTATGCTCACAGTCAATGTAATGTATATGCATTTCAGTCTACTAATAGTGGAAGATTAGGAGATCGAAAATGAATCCATCTTTGCATATTGATGTAGTATTTTATTACAGATGGAGTTGTGAGGATACTATCACTGTAAAAAGGTTATTTTCTCTTCGATGTTTTTTTGAAGAGAGGTTTTAAAGGCAGAGGTGCAGAACTGCTGTCTAAACACATTTTAAGTAAATAACTGAGAAAGCCTTTAGGTTTTATTAAAATGGTGATAACAATGGAAGGGCAGTGGCCAGCTCTCCCAGACCAGGTTTCCTCGTTTTGTTTTTAGCTGCAGCATTCAGAAGCTGTTCGGGTCCCAGAATGGTTGGAAGTCTCAATACATGATCCCTCACTGCCTTTTTCTCTGAGATCTCTGTTGATGTTCATTTCTCCTGGATAAGAAATTTGCATGTAAGAATCTGTATTTGAATATATCTTTCTGCCAAGCAGTGTATACCAAGAAGGTACTGTATCTATTGTTGTGTAAGTGTTCCACATATAAGCCATCCTGAAATGTTCTTTTCTTTGATTGCATATTAACTAAAGCATTTAAATAGATTATACTTTGCTTAATGTCGAGTGGTTTGACCAGTCACAACATATCTGGAAAGCACACTTCACATCTATATTCAAAATAAGGAAAGGTTTGGGTCTAAGCGGCCTTCTTAAAATATTTTGCAGGAATCTGGTCTGGTCCACAACACTTATAGACGAGGGGTTTCTGACTGACTCCTGTTATTGAAAAGTTAGTGCAGCAGCAGGGGATGGTTTGCTGGAGGTTGTGCTGTGAGCTGCCTCAAACATTCAGGGAGACCTGAGGATTTGGTGACCGAACTTTGGATGGAGCATGGGGACTGTAGTTACAACATCTGGGTCTGCAACATGAACAACAAATGGAGCAGAGGCCGCAGAGAGGGGAAGCTTTGAAACCACACAGTGAGTGTTTGTGGGGAAAGGGATCTGCTGTGTCCACCACGGATTTTCCAGGAACAGCTTCCCAAGCTCCACTTGACCCAGGAGCAGAGTGTAAGGGATAACTGATTGAACAGGGAGTTGGTCACAGAGCGGTGTCACCTCCTACAACACGACCTGCAGCTTCACACCAGGGGGAGGATGGTGCTGCCAGTGACTGTTCGGGTCACAGTTCCATTCAACTTCTATGTTCTGGAACTTTGCAAACAGAACTGGGTGACATATCCATCATCTGCCAGTATGTTGCCATCAATGTAACCATTCAGTGACAGAGGATATATATGGGGGATGAGGTAAATACATTGTTTCACCCTCAGCAGGTGTATCCATAATAGTGGGATTCCCAATGGTGTACATGGCATCTGCGGAGTCGCCATGTCAATGGGGAGAGGTAGAGGAACTGAAGGAGCACTCTCTGTATTAATCTTGCAGCATGCCCATCACAGTACATAATATTGGTGAATACCCCTGTCCAGACAGCAACCACAGCCTCTTCATTCACAAGCAGGCAGCCATTCCCATCGTCTTCGCGTCTCCATGTAGGAAGGAGTGAATGTATCTTGGATAAAGGCCAACCCCTTGATACACGTTTGAAAACAGCATCCCCCATCACCAACCAAACACTTCAAAACATTCCATGTGTACGGAGAGCAATGGGATCACTTGGAGCATCAAGGAGCAGATGATCAGGGATGGAGCAAAACCTCCCATGTCTGAACGGGTCTGTACACAGTATCATTAATCCCCTGTAGTCCCTCTCCATTTCAGTAACATACTGCCTTCCATTATTCCTGTAAATGAAATGACAGATTATATCATGTTATATTGCAGCTGCCAAATTATTCTCCATTGCCTTTACCTCTCTGTATCGATCTGGAGACCCTCTGCCCTCTCTTGATATTTAATCTCTTGCTTATCACAGCAACATGACCAAACTCAGTATCTCTATATCTGTTCCCTCCTCCTGATCATTGATATAGATTTTAAATAATGGAGGACCCAGCATTGGTCACTGTGTGAGTCCACTGGTGACGTTCTGTCAAACTGATTTAGAGTGATTTATCCGGAGTACCTGCTTCCTGTTTGATACATAATCCTCCCCCATTACTGTGTAACACAGTCGTAAAGCTGAATATGAACAAGGAACATCAGTCAGGAATCCAACCCTTTAAACCTGCTCCGCCATGGAATACAATCGTGGCTGATGTCATCGTGGCCTCTGTTCCACATCCCTGCTATCTCTCAATTCTCAAACTGTCGTCTGTTATTGTAGACTGCGCCACATGAAAAAATATCCACTCCACAGCTACACTTTCAATTACGTTTAACATTTTATAGACCTCAATGAGCTCTCCTATGGTTCTTATAAACTCGACAGTACAGGCCTAAACTGCTCAATTTCTCTTCATAAGACAAACACTTCAAATATGGAATCAATCTAATGAAGCTCTTCTGAATTGCCTCCAATGGAAATACCTCATTCTGCAGGACACCCAAACTGTACTCCAGTTGCAACCTCACTAATGCCTTACATAGCTACAGCAACACTCCCTACCTTTCTACTCTATCCTTTTACAAATAAACGATGAAGTTATACCTGTATTCCTCATTACTTCAAGTACCCGCAAGCAAGTTTTCTGTGATATGCATGCAGGCACCCAGCTCCCTCTGCACCTAACCGCATTGAAGTTTCTCTCCATTTAGATAATCATTTGCCTTTTTATTAGACTGGCCAACTTGAATGACACCATATTTATCCACTTTAATGTTCATTGCCAAATGTTGGCCCATTCACCCAGCCTATCCATATAGTTTTTAAATCTCTTGCATAATCATTCCGAGGTAATTTCCCACCAATGTTAGTGTCATCTGAAAATGTGACTATAGTATTTTCTGGAGCTCAAAACGTGATGCTGGAAAAGTGCAGCAGGTCAGGCAGCATCAAAGGAACAGGAGAATCGACGTTTCGGGCATCAGCCCTCCTGTTCCTTGGATGCTGCCTGACCTGCTGCGCTTTTCCAGCAACACATTTTCAGCTCTGATCTGCAGCATCTGCAGTCCTCACTTTCTCCTCCATATAGTATTTTCTATCCCGTCAACCGAGTAATAATGTCGATCACAAATGGTTGAAGCATGAGAACTGAAATCTATGGCATCCAACAAATTGCATTTTCCAATAGAAAATGACACAGTTAATTCATCTGACTGCATTTTGTTGGTTAACCAATCCTCCATCCAAGCCAATAAATTACTCCTAAACTGATGCTGTCTGATCTTACCACTCACTCTTTGGAGAAGGGACGTATCTGAATCCTTCACGAAGACCAGGTATATTCCATTTCCAGGATTCCCACTATCCACCTTGTTTGTCACATCTTTAAATAACTCAACAAAACACTTCAATCATGATTTATCTTTTGTATAACCATATTGATTCAGATGAATTGTGGTTTATGTTTGCAAATGTCCACAACAATGGATTCTAATAATTTGCCTTAAATTACAATACTTTATTGTTCCATTTTACTCCCTGATGTATTAAGTTATTATAAATTCTTCCCTTTCTAAAACATTTACGTTTTCTTTGAATTCCAGATTGATGGACAAAAGGGTTTTAAGAGATGTGCTCCAATTGCTGTATAAGCGGTATATGTGGCTGAATGGACTCATCATCCTGCTGGTGTACAAAATCGATGGGATGAAGTCTTTCTGGTGTTCCCATGTTGTCATCTCCAAGGCCAGAATGACCACCTCCTGTTGATGCGTTAGAGGGGTGGGGAATTATGGAATCTTCCTGTTGCTGTGTAACATTTTGAGGGTCTGATGGGTCTTCTCATATTCCTCCATAATCGGTGGAGATACTGAACGGTCTCCTCATGTATCCCAGAGATGGGACGAAGGGAGTGATTGGTCTTCTCTTGTTCCCACACAACAGACACGTGTCTGAATTACCTCCTCCTTTCTCATGAAATAAGTCTCAGATAGTTTTTATCCTTATCCAATTCTCTTGCAACAGACTGGGTGGGTCTGAATGGCCTCCTGTTATCCCAGTGTAACAAATCTACAGTCACTGTGTGACCGCTTTTAGTTCCTATGTCACGGACTTGAGGAGGCTGAATGGGCTGATCCAGTTGCTGTGTAATAGGATACAGGTGCTGCATGGCCAACTCTGGGGCCAGTGTTATAGATTTAAGGGGCTGATTGGCCTCCTCCTGTAAATATACATTCAGCTCCAGGGGCTGAGCAGCCTCGTCCTCTTCTAGTGTAATAGGGTCAAAGGCCTGAATATCCTTGTGTTGTTCCTGTGTAACAGGCTGGAGAACGGAATGGATTCCTCCATTATCTGTGTAATTCTCTTCAGTTGATGACTTCTTCCTGTCATCTATGTTGAAATAAGATCTTCTTTCATTTTTGTAAACTCCAATGGCTATTGGATCAACGTGATTATCCTTTCGTTATAAGCCTAGCACCTTCATTGTAGGAATCAGTTGAGGGAACCATCTCTGAGCTGCTTCCAATATAACAACATCCTTTCTTCATTGAAGACATTAAATCTGTACACCCTACTCCAGATGTGATCTCACTAAGATCCTGTACAGCAGCAGCAACACTTTATCAGCCTGCTGTAAGGTTCCCACCCAGGTTAGAGCAGTCTCAGCTCTCTGGGGGAATACAGAGCATTTATGAACGATCATTGTCATTCTCTACTCCACTAGCATAACGGGAGATCTGGAGAAAATGTCACAATGGGGCTGAAGAAGATCATAAATGATGTGGCAAGATGATCTTTAACATTAATCTCACCAAATCCCACGTCACTCAGATTCTACAGAATCTTGTAATGTAGAGCGTAAAAACAGCAAGGAGGAGCAAACATTGATGAGAGTTATATATCAAAGTGAAAGCTGCAATACAAATGCTGGACATGTTATAAAACAGGAAAATGAGATATACACATTTGTGGGTACTGCAGTAATAACGTACTGTTTACATTATATCTAAACTGTGTTAACCCAACTGAATGCTAATGCTGAGAAAAATGGATTTCATGAGCATGTGTTCGATAGCTGGCATTAACATTTTGTCGAGCACGGAGCTAGAGATCAGGTTATTTAGGAATTGGTGTTGGATGATCAGAAAAGCTAATTGGAAACTTTGCTGTAAAGGACCTTTTGGGAATAGTGACCACAATGCATTGGTTTTCTTTTATGCTGTTTGAGTACACGGTAGTTTTTGTTTTATTTGATGTAACCGTTATAAATCTGAATCATGCAAGCCCTGAAGGTGTGAGGAGAAAGTGGGCACTGCAGCTGCTGGAGATCAGTGGCGCTGGAAAAGCACAGTCAGGCAGTGTACTCGGAGCAGGAGCATTGACGTTTCGGGCACAACCCTTTATCAGGAATGAGGCTTCTGAGTCAAGGGAGCTGAGAGATAAATGAGAAGGGGGTGTGGCAGGAGGGAGGGAGCTGGGAATGTGATAGGGAGACGAAGGTGGTGTTGAAAGTGATAGGTGATGAAGGGAGACAGAACACCTCATCTACTGCATCCTTTAAACTCACTGTGGTCTTCTCTACATTGGCGAAACATACGTGGATCATTTCAGAGAACATCGCTGGAACAGCCACATTGACCAACTCCACCACCTTTTGGCTAAACACTTTAACGCCCCTTTCCACTCTGCCAAGGACATGAGAGTCCTGGGCCTCCTCCATCGCCAAACCCGAACTACCCGAAGCATGGATGAAGAAAGGTTCCTCTTCTACCTTGGGACCCTCCAACCACAGGGGATTAATGTAGATTTCACCAGTTTCCCCATTTCCCCGAACTCCACCTTATCCCAGTCCAATCTTCCAACTCAGCACACTCCCCCTTTTGAACGTTCGTACGTGTTCATCTTCCTTCCCATCAATCTTGTCCACCCTCCTCTCCGACCTAACCCTTTCAGCCTCACCTTTAACCACCTATTAGGTCAAAGGAAGCAGATTAGAAAAATGCCAAGTGTTGTAGTAAGGTAGTGGATTCGGAGAAATGTAGGACCCAGCAACGGATGACCAAGAAACTGAGAAGGAAATCAAAAAGTGAAACAGCATGCAAACAAAATAAAAACATAAAGACTGCTTAAAAAAACCATAAAGACTGCTAAAAAAACATAAAGATGCTTAAAATAAAACGTACATCAGTGTATGAAACAAAAGTAAAAACAAGGTCAAATGTGGAACAGTGGGTGTGAGGACAGGGTAATTTATTGTAGAGAACAGAGAAATCACAGGGTAAAGAAACTGTTTCTTTGGGTCTATCTTCAAGGCAGAATATCCAGAAATTCTCCCAGAAATACCAAGTAACCATGGGACTTGTGTATTTAAGGTCTAAGATCATTCTTATCAGTGTTGAGGTCATGTTTTAAAAGAAAGCTGGATTGAGTATTTATAAATCTGACAGATCAGATGTACTTCATACAAGAATTTCAGAGGAAGCAGCAATAGACGTATTGATTGCATCGCAGATTTTCATGTTATTTTCCAATACATTCCGGAAAGATATTTAGCCAATTTGGATGTGGCAAAAGACATAAATTTTATCCAATAGTTTAAGAAAGGATGAAGATGGAGAGTGGTGAACTACTGACCAGTAACTTGTCATCCGCGGTCGGGTGTCTCTTGGGTTGAATTACAAAGAACGCGTTCCTGGATATATAGAAGGTAATTGGAAAACTGGGGAGGATGATAATGCATCGATGAAATGAAAACCATAAGTGACAAACATTTTTTGGAATGGTTTGAAGATGATTCTTGTGGACGTAGGCAACAAAGAACTAATGGATAACATATAGTTGGATGTTCAGGAGGATCATTTTTTTTAAGAACTCTCTCACTATCATCATAAGAAAAGTTAAAGTGAAAGGAATTGGGAAGAACGCATGCAAATAGGAAACGAAAAATTAGGGTTACATTCACATGTATGTTTTTGCAATATAGATGATGTCGTGCACCAGCTGCATATAGTGTTGCTGAGACTAAACTTAGAGTATTGTGTACCGTTTGGAGTCCCAATCTAGTATAGAATATACTGACGACAGAGGAACTGCAAAAGGTATTTTCCAGACTAATCAATAAAATGGCAATATTGTCTGATGGGGAAACTCAGCCTGTGATCTCGAGTTTCAAAAGATGAGAGGTGATTGTCGTGAAACTTACAAACTTAGAAACATAACTGAATAACAGAGGGACATGGAGAAGTGCAAGCAGGCGATATTAGGGAGAATCCCACGATATTCTACACGGACAAGTAGAACAGAATAATCTGCAAACAATTAGTGTCCATTAGAAACCAAAGGGGCAATCTGTGCATCAACCCGGAGAACATTGATAGATTGTTACATGTTAACATCACAGCTGTTTTACTTGGGAGAAGGAGGATGCAGGTACAGAATTCGAGAAGATGGACTGGAAAGCTCTTGGAAAGAGATTGATGGAAAATACGAGCAGGGGTTTGAGGCTTTGTCTGGTATAAAATTGGACCAATCTGCAGGTCTGGATACTCTTGGAGTCAAGGGAGGAAAGACGCTGACTGGAAATTTTAATTAGAATCTGACAATAGGGGAGGCGCCAGAGGACTGGAGAACAGCTATTATGATTGCACTTCACTAAGGGTGGTAGAGATAGACCAGGAAACTATAGACCAGCGAGTATTAAATCACTGTTCGGGAAACTACTGGAGAAAATAGAGAAGGAGAAAATTGAACTCCAATCAGAATGGCAAGGTTTGATCAGGGATAATCATTATGACTTTATCAGAGTGAAGTCACACTAATGGAGTTGATTCAATTAGTTTGAGGAGGTCACTTATTTAGTTTTGATGCAATGCCTTTGACAAAGTTCCACATGGGAAACTGAAAAAAAAATCTCAGAGTATCAAGGATAACTTGAAAAGTTACAGCAAAAATTGTTTTAGTGTCAGGAGGCAAAGGGTGGTGGGAGAAGGCTGTTTGTGTGATTGGAGACCAGTGTCCCCTGGTGTACCACAGGGATCAGTGTTGTGTCCCTTATTGTTTGCAGCATTCATAAATGGTATAGATGTGAATCTGGAGGGGGAGTGGGTGGAGGGGTGGGAGTTGTGATAAGTAAGTTTGTGTTTGACGCAAAGATTGGCCGGGTGGTTGGTAGTGAGGAGGAAGTTCTGATTTTACAGGAAAATACAAGTGGAATGATCAGATGGGCAGATCAATGGCAGATGGAATGTGATCCTGATAAATCTGAGGTGATGTACTTTGGAAGGAGGAACCAGACATGGGGTGTGCACAATGATTGGCAGCACACTAGGGAGCTCAGAGGGTGTTTCTCCAAACATCCCTGAATGTGACTGAACTGGGTAATGGACGAGTTATGAATTAAACCTTGGGTGGAGCGTTTATTAATCAGGGAGTAGTTTATAAGTATTATACAGGGCTTGGTTTAGTCCATGATGGAGTACTGTATGTCGTTCTGGGAGCCACATTACAGGAAGGATGTGATTGTACTGGAGGGGGTTGCAGAGGAGATTCACCAGGATGTTCCCTGGAATGGAGCATATCAGCTATGGAGAGAGGCTGGATAAGCTCAGGTTGTTTACTTTTGACTGAGAGGCTGAGGGGGATGTGATTCAGAAGGATAAGGTAACGAGGGACATCGACAGGGTGGACAGACAGCATCTGTTCCTTTTAGACAGAGGGTCAAGAACAAGGGAGCACACTTTTAAAGTGAAGAGTTTGAGGTTCAGAGAGGATTTAAAGATGACTTTTTCTTCACCCAGAGGGTGTTGTGGTCTGGAAAGTACTTTCTGAGAGGGGAGTTATCAAGGTTAACCTCTCAACTGTTAAAAGTATTTGAAATAGCACTTGGAAGTGCCATAACATTCCAGGCTATGAGCCTTTTGTCGGAAAGTGGGACTAATATAGATCGTGCTGTATTTCTGTTGGCACAGAGACTATGCTCCTGTGAGTGTATGATGTGGAAGGTCAATGATTGAGCAGCTTAACACAAGAATTGATGGGTTTCTGAAGATAATGTTTACAAAGGTTATAAGCGTGAACTGTTATAGCTTGTCAAATTATGTCAATGTGAGAAGTATGAAAAAAGTGCAGGTTTTTTCCAGTTTGAAACCAGAGAATGGAGAATGGGAAACAGGGAAATGGCAAAACTATGAGTCCACTACTTCAGTTCTGTCTTCACAGAACTTTCTGACAATACCAGGAAAACCAAGTCTGGCGTGGACAACGAAATAGTACATGGAACATAGAATATAGTAAGTAAATGGTTTGGGAGAAATTATTGGGACTGAAAATAATGGTCATAGACAACACTAACATAGATTTATGAAATGGGAATTATGTTTGAGAAACAGACTGGGAGAGAAATGAAAGAGAAGCAATGGATGTAAAACATGTGGATTTTCAGAAAGATTTTGGTAAAGCTCCAAGTCTAGTTTGCAAAATCAAATCTTCGTGAATTGGATCGAATATATGGCCATGCTTCTAGAATGGGACAGCTGGCAGGAGACAGTGAAAAGAAATAAACAGACACGTGGAGCAACAGCCTGACATTGTATTTAAGGTCTGAATCTGTGAGTATGACGATCTCCCAGAAACGTCATCACCTTCCCCGGATATCTTCTCTCTCACCAGCAGGACAGACAAAGCAGAAGTGGTGGCACAGTGGGATATAGTTTGAAGGGAATTGTTCTGGGAGTCCTCAACAGTGACTCTGTATCCCATGAAGTCTCATGGCGTTAGTTTACACATGGGAAAGGAAACCTCCTGCTGATTACCATGTACCAGCCTCTTCCAACTGATGAGTCAGTACTCCTCCAAGCTGACCAACACTTGGAGGAAGCGCTGAGGGTGGCAAAGGCACAAAATGTACTCTGGGTTAGGGATTTCAATGTCCACAAAAAGGGTGGTTCAGCAGCAGCATTACTGATTGAGCTGGTTGGGTCCGAAAGGATATAACTTCTCGACTCGGTCTGCGGCAGGTGGTGAAGGAACCCACAAGAGGGAAAAGCCATATTTGACCACAGCCTTACTAATCTGCCAGCTGCAGAAGCATCTGTCCATGACAGTATCGGGTAAGAGTGACCACTGCATAGTCATTGTGGAGATAAAGTCACACTTGCATATTGAGAATAACCTCCACCATTTTAGGTGGCACTGTCACCATGCTAAATAGGACAGACTTTGAACAGATCTAGCAGCTCAAGTCTGGGTTTTGATAATATGTTGTGGGTCATTCGTAGCAGCATAATTGTACACCCCCACAACCTCATGGCATGGCATATCCCCCTCACAACAATTATCATCAAGCCAGAGGATCCACCTTGATTCAATGGAGTGTGCAGGAGGGCTGGAGCAGCACTGGGAATACCTGAAAATGAGGTGTCTGCCTGATGAAGTCACCAACCATGACTACCTGCGTACCAAACAGCATAAGCAGTTCGTCATCGACAGAGCTAAGTGATCCCACAAGCAACGGTTCAGATCTAAGCTCTGCAGTCCTTCTACTTCTAGTTGAGAATAGTTATGGGCAATTAAACAAGTCATCGGAGTAGGAGATTCCACAAGTATCCCCATCCTTAATGATGGAAGCGCCCAGCACTTCAGTGCAAAAGATAACGTTCATGCATTCACAACAATCTTCAGTCAGAAGTGCTGAGTGGATGATCCATCTCGGCCTCCTCCAGTGGCCCTCAACAATTCAGTTACCAGTCATCAGCCAATTTTATTCACTCCACACGATATCCAGATTCAGTTGGAGACACTGGATACCTCAGAGGGTACATACCCTGACAACATTCTGGCAATAGTACTGAAAAGTTTTTCTCCAGACCTTGTCACTGCCCTCACCAAGCTGTTCCAATACCGTTACAACAACATTTCCCCGATTACGTCAAAAATTACCCCAAGTATCTCCTGTATATAAAAAGCAGAACAAATCCAATCCGGCCAATTCCCACCCCATCAGTCTACTCTCGATCATCAGTAAAGTGGTGGAAGGTCTCAGTGCTTTTAAGCAGCACGTGTTCAGCAATAACCTGGTCAATGTCGCCCAGTTTGGGCTCCACCAGGGCCACTCAGCTCCTGACCTCATTACCGTGGTTAAAACATGGACAAAAGAGCTGAATTCCAGAGGTGGGGTGAAAGTGATAGCCCTTTAAATCAAGGCTGCCTTCTCCCAAGTGTGTTATCAAGGGGCCTTAGCAACACTGAAATCAATGGGCATTAGGGGCAAACTCCCCTCTGGTTAGAATCATACCTGACACGTAGGAAGGTGGTCATGGTTGATAAAGGTCAGTCATCTCAGCTCCAGGACAAGTCTGTAGGAGTCCCTCGGGCAGTGGCCTAGGCCCAAACATCTTCAGGGCTGTTTCATCAATGACCTTGCCTCTATTATAAGGTCAGAAGTGGAGATGTTTGCCAATGATTGCACAATGTTCAGCAATGTTTGTTGCTCCTCAGATACTGAAGCAGCCCATGTTCAAATACAACAAGATCTGGACAGTATCCTGACTGACAAGTGGCAAATAATATTCACGTCACACAAATGCCAGACCGTGACCATCACCAATAAAATATAATCTAAACACTGCCCTTGGCATTCAATGGTGTTACTGTCACTGAATCCACAGTGGACTGCAGCGGTTCAACAAGGCAGCTCACCGCCACCTTCTCAAGGGGCAACCAGGGACAGGAAATAAATGCCGGCCCAGCTAGTCACACCCAGATTCAGGAAATAAATATCATTTTTAAAAAGATAACAGAGGAATGTTGCTGGGATATCACAGAGATCAGTGCTCAGGTCCCAACTGTTCACAATACCCATTAAACATTTGATTGTCGGAATCAAATACAATATATCCCAACCTGCTGAGAGAACTAAAGGATGTTGGATTGCGAGTGGGTGAGAAGGTTGTAAAAATGCTTCAAGGTGACTAAGAAAAGTGGAGTGAATGGGCAAATACGTGGCAGATGGAGAGCAAGGTGAGTTGAGGTGACAGTGTGCCCTTTGGTTGGAACAAGAGATTGGCAGTTTTTCGTTTGAAAAGTGATTGTTTGAAACATGTTGATCTGAAAAGCGACGTATGGGCCTTTTTGTTTTTCCTTCTGCGCGGTCCTTCGAGGTCCCTACAGCACAGTGAGGTCTGAACCCACAAGGCAATACTGGGAATGGCATTCACACACTGCCCAGTGTACATAGACCTACCAAGTGGGGAGCTGTAACATTGCAAAGAATCTGGATCTCCCTGTAGACCAGTCAATGAAAGCAATATTGCAGGAGCAGAATGCAGTTAGGAAGATCAACTGACCTTCATTTCAGGGGGATTTGAGTCCAGGGGTAAGCGTGTCTTACTGCAGCTGTAGAGGGCTTTGGTGAGACCCTATCTCAAACACTGTGCAGTATTCTGTGCGGATTTGGTCTCAGTACATAATAAAGGACAAACCTGACATTGAGGGAGAGCAGTGAAGGATGACCAGACTGATCTCTGGGATGACAGGCTTGTTGTGGGAGCAGAGTTTGGGGCGACTGAGCCTGTATTCCATGGGGTTTAGGAAAATGGGTGGAGATCTCAATGAGATATATAAAGCTCTGACAGGGTGAGACGGATTGGAAGCAGGGATGATAATTCCCCTGGATGTGGTGTCTCAAACAAGGGTCCATAGTATTAGGTACAGACAGACCATTCTGCAATGAGATGACAATAAATGTCTGCACTCAGTGACTGGTGAACCTGGGGAATGCGCTCGAACCTGAAAGCCAAGACACTGAATATAAATAAGGATTTAGAGACAGTAAAGGAATGGTGGGAGAGACGGAGAACGATATGGAAATAAAGGGCCAGGTTTCATTATATTGAATTGGGTAGCAAAATCGACAGACCAAATGGACTACTGCACATCCTATTTTATAGCTTCCCAAGGTTAATCACAAGCTCTCAGATGTTCGGCAGGAGGTCTCTGCAGGGTCAACAGGAAAGTGTTTCTCATTCCCTTTTTCCGATACCGAGGCTGGGGCCTGGTGTCCTGTCTGGTTTAATCCTTTAGACCTCGGAACAGTTTGATACAATAGAATGTCTTGTTTGGCGGATTCAGAGACCATTGCAATGTTTATCACATGTCTCTGTGTCTGCAGTCACGTTTAGGCCAGACCAGGAAAGCACGGGAGATTCACTTCCTGAAAGGACATTTGTGAAGGAAATTGGTGTGTACAATCGACATTGGCTTGAAGGTCACTATTTACGGACACCAGATTTTGCATCTTAATATTTTGTCAATTGTGTTTAACTTACACCAGCTGCCAGAGCATTAGCCTGGTCTGGATTAGTAATCCAGTGACCTTTCCACAGCAGCACCATATCTACATGGGGACCTATCAGAAATCATACTGAGCAGGTTATTTCTGTGCTGCTTAATAACTCTGTCAAAAAGAACTCCCACCAATTTGACTGTCGAGGTGGGTCTGAGGGGGAGGTAACTGGCCAGATTGTAATTATAATCCTCTTAGGAACTGGACATAGTTGAGTAATTTTCCACATTACCAGGGAGATGTCAGAGTTGGATCTGGAATGAAAGAGCTTCCCCAGGGACACGGCTTGTTGTGCAGCACAAGTCTTCACTCCTATTGCAGGAATGGTGTCAGGGACCATTGCCTTTTTTGTACGTACTGTGTTCAGCTGTTTCTTCATGTCACGAACATCAAATTGAATTGGTTGAAGACGGGCATTTGTGATTCTGTGGCTATCATGGTGAGGGCGAGGTGGATCATCAACTCAACACTTTTGGCTGAGGTTGGTGCAGCTACAGCATCCTGGTCTTTTACACTGATGTACAGGACTGTTCAATTATTTAGGATGGGAATATTTGTGGAGCCCTTTCCATCATCATTTGTTTAATCATCCATCACCATTTATGACAGAATGTGACAGTTATTCGAGGCTAAAAGTTACAGGTTGTGGTTCAATGCTGATGTAGTCTACAGCACTACATAAATGCGCAGTTTTGAGCTGCAATATCTGCAATGCAATTCTGCTGTCTGTCCCTTAGTTCACATCGAGACCCATTCACCCATCAGTCATCTACTCAGTGACCTACTCTGGTTTCTGATGTGGTAACACTTCCATTTTCATACTGTCATTCTGCTGAGGGTCTCTTCCCGGGTCAGGCTTTCAATCTGACACATTCTGCAAAACCAAGTAACTGATTTTAGTTCAATTGTTTAATTCACCTCAATTTTTTTCCTTGTGTAATAACATCTTCTGTGTTTAAAGTGAATGTTTTTCCTCTGTTTCTTTACCTGACCATGATTAAGAGCTCTGCAGTGTCAGTGATACCAGCCTTATGTAGTTTCCGAGCCAATGAATTCTCTGGATTCCCAATCATCTTCACCACATTGTATGTTTCCTCTTTTGGTTTGATGCCTTATCACTCATGGCTGCCTTGTTCTCCCATGAGTATGTTTCATCTCCTTTGGGAGAATTTCTGATATCCTCCGAAATATCCCCAGAAATTTCTGCTTTTGCTGCTCCATGGTCTGCCCTGCTCAGCTCCCTTTCCAATTAACTCTGGCCAGCTCCTCCTGAATGTCTTTGCAGTTACATTGCTCAATTATAATCACATTACATCTGGAAGATTGCAATAGACATAAACCGGTAGAAGGAGCTTTGAGAGAAGAGACTCAAAGAATAATTGGTAAATTTCTTAACTAGATACAAAGAGAGAAAGAGTGCGACAACATAGATGAGGAAATGTGAAAAATGAGAAAACTAGATCATTGAAAGAATTAGATGTACATCCCTCAATGTTTTGCCAATTCCTGTGTGCTGTGGTCCTTTGAACAGTGCATGGACAACAGAGTAATGTGTTCAAATGCTGGCTCTGATGCCAGACTTTTTATCTCCAATAATATGACAGACACTAGCTTTGAAAAGAACCCAACAGGCCAATATATTGAATTCTGATAGAAAGGGGATTAACTGAAATAATTTGGGACACCAGAAGCAAGAATTTATAACACACATCCTGATAAGAAGGAGAGATTGGAGTAGAGAATTCTAGAAAAGAAGGGAACGTTGAGAGAAGGGGAAACATATCACTTTAGATGAGGTTCCAATAATGTTTTATAAATTTTATACATCATATGCATCACTTTTCGTGTGTCTCCGTTTTTCATTTAGAATGTGTTGTGCACATATGAAACATGTTCCATATCTGCACCCACACATTCATTAAACAGTGTATATAAAATCATTTTCCGGCATTGAAATGGTCCTGTTGTCATGTTACCAGGATACACGAACACCAGCTGGCCACCAAAAGACATGACCCATTATCACTATGTTCCATACATACAGACAAAGAAGGGCACCACTTTGATTGGGACAATGCACACACACATACTAAGACACGCAAGGATGTTCTTAGAGGAATGGCAGTCTGAACAGAAGTCCATCAATAAACGCATCAATTTAGATCCTGTCTACCTTCTCTTGTAAACAAAAGAACTGGAAATGACATCCCCCATCTTAAGAATCCAAGACCTATAAATAGAGATGCGCAACATACCACCAGCACTTCAGCAGAGACTCTCACTGATGATGTTACCGAGTCATAGTATCGAATCCTCAGAAAACAAACCTTCAAGCACAGCGAGCTAATTTGCATATATAAAAACTGTTATTTTTCTTTTATTAATGGAATTTGGGAGTTCTTTGTCACTCATGTATTAACAGATTACGAGGTGAGGTGAGCTTTTTTGGGTTTGTGGTTTTAATTAACAGAAGGGCTCGAAATAGATGTCTTTACAGTTTGGGGCCCTGCTGTAAGGGACTTGGACAGATTTGAACAGATTTCGGGTACAAACTGTCCCAGTAAATTCCAACACGTTGCAATTAGTGACCTAGATCTTCAAATAAAACCAGTCGGAAAATGTGTTTAATTTTGTTTACTTGTGGTTGTTTAAATTAAAAGTGAGGGAAATGGCTTTTAACATTACTAAAGAGGTTCCCAGATTTGCCAAGAAAGTTTAGAAAGACAGAAGCAGGACATTTTTTAGAATTAGCAAATAGGTTGGAATTGGGTTTAACCAGGGACAAAAGGAAAGCTGAAATTGTAATGGACTTGGTCAAGCACTTTGATGTATCAAAGAAACAGACAACTGTAGTCGAGTTAGAAAAAACTTAAATTGCAGATATGGCAACTGAAGTTAGAAGATAAAGAAAGAGACGGAAACAGAAAGAGAAAAAAGAGAAGGAGAGGAAAAAGAAAGAGAGAGAGAATTTGAGATTCAGAATTTGGGAATTAGACAAGAAAGTTAAATTAACAGGATTGAGATGAAGGGAGAACGTCGGGATGTATACAACTATGTTAGTGCCTTGTCATATTTCGATGAGAAAAATGTCAAAACCTTTTTTATTTAATTTGAAAAAAATGACTCGGCAGATGACGTGTCCAGTGAACTTGTGGGTAATGCTCGTTCAGACTAAGCTGATGGGCACAGCTGGTGAGGTATGTACAGCGCTGTCAGATGAGGGATCAAGAGATTATGCAGATGTCAAATTGGCTATTTTGATTGGTTATGAATTGGTATCAGAAGCCTATAGACAGAGATTCATAAAAATAGAGATGGAACCAGGTCAGACTTATGTTAAGTTTGAAAGAATTAACTACAGTCATTTTGTTAGATGGGTATTGGACTTAAAAATAGATAAGACCTGTGAGGCTCGAAGGGAGATTAATCTGCTGGAGAAGTTTAAAGACTCACTTCCAGAGATGGTAAGAATTCATGTGCACGAACAGAAAGTTCAAGAAGCGAGAAGCGTGGCAGAAATAGCAGGTAAATATGCATTGGTGCATGAGATGAAATGTAGCTTCCGGGAGAATTTACATGCAATGAGGGATAGAAATTGGGAGAAGGGAAGTTCACACATTACAAAGCAAACAGTAGCGCACAATAGTTTACCACAGGTGAAAAAAGAAGCCCAAAGGGGTTGAAAGGAGGTGAAAAGCCTCAGGTGTTCTCAGTATAAGCGAGTGGAACACATAATATGACAGTGCCGATGGTTTAAGAAGGGCACTAGGAAAAGGTGTTTTCACTGAAGTAAGCTGGGACACACTGTGATGGTCGTTGAAGGAAGGCACTTTGGGAAAGATGTGGCAGAAGAGGCTAAGCCAGTGGCATTAGTGAAACTGGAAAAGGCGACTCCAAGTAGAGCTGAGGAGCTGCAAAAGAGTGCTCAGCCTAGGCAAGGGCTGGGTATGGAGTCGGTACCTGATCTCTGAAAGAATTCACCGCTGTAGATAATGTTTACTTAGAAAGAACAGGGGGAGAAGGACAAGAAGTTATAATTTTGTTAGATACGGGATCTGCTCAGTCTCTAATAGTTGATAAGTGAGGCGCCAGAAAAGCACAACAGATCAGGTAGCATCCAAACAGCAGGACAATCGAATATCAGGCAGTAACCCATCGTCAGGAATTTGGGGGGGGAGACAAGGGGGCTGAAAGATAAATATGAGGGTAGTAGCTGGGCTGGTGGGAGGGTCACTGGGAAGGCAATAAGAAGATGCAGGTGGGAGTAATAGTGATATGTCAGAGGGGAGGGTGGAGTCGGTAGGTGGGAAGGAAGATGGCCAGTTAGGGCAGTTCACGAGGGCAGTGCTCGGTTGAATGGTTGGATCTGCGAGAGTTTGGTGGAGAGGAGATTTGTAATTTGGTGAAGTCAACGTTGATGATGGTTCTAGTTTGAGGGTTCTAGTTGTCCTATCACCTATCCACAACACCCTCCTCTCCGACCTATCACCATCACACCCCACCTGTGTCTACCTATCGCCTTCCAAGCTATCTTACACCCAGCTCCACTCCCAACCTCCTATTTATTTCTCGGCCCCTTCCCCCTCCCTTACCCCACCTCCCACTTTCCTGATGAAGGATTTATGCCTGAAACGTCAACTCTTCTGCCCCTCAGATGCTGCCTGGTTGGCTATGCTTTTCCATCCCCACAATTTTCAACTCTCACCTCCAGCATCTGTAGCCCTCAATTTCTCTCGGCCTCTAATGGTGAGAGATGAAAGTATTTTCACTCTTTCTGTCATATTAATCAAGATGGTAACAATTTGTGGAATGGGGTTAGAAATTAAGTATTCCCTTGTGTAACATCAGGATGGAATGCCAATTCAAGGTTGGGGAAGTAACAGTGACAGTGAGTAACAGAGTGTCAGTTCCAGGAATACAGTTTGTTCTTGGGAACGATTTAACAGGATCCAAGGTGGGAGTGGCACCCCTTGTATTGGAGAAGGCAAAAGGAAAACTAAGGAACTGGGGAGTTAAAAGAAAAATACCCAGGATTTTTCCAGACTGTATCGTAACAAGATTCCACTGTCATAAGTTAGAGCAGGAAGGAAAACCAAAATAAAAAGCCAAAGGAGTTGATGTGCAGTGAACTGACCCCCTGTTTGATGTCACGGTGCAGGAAAAACCTGAACAGGCAGAGGATCAGGCAGAGGGGTTTAGTCCTGAAAGGCTAATAGACTTACAACAGATATATACACACACATTCACACACACATACACATGCACACACACAGAAAAGGAATCAGAATATATTGTCGAACGTAATTAACTTAAAGATAGAATGCTAAATTTAAAATGGCGACCCCGATAGGTTAGTGCAGAAGGGAAATGGGCAGAAGTACACCAGAGTGTGTTAGAGGTAGCGTACAGTGTTACGAGTAGCACATAAACTAACTGCAGGGGGTCACCTAGGTGTACTGAAGAATCAGGTTAAGGTACAGAGGCATTTCTAGTGGCCTGGAATGCACACGAACGTGGTTATTTGTTTATGTACATGTCAAACATTCTAAATGGTAGGTAAGTCACAGGCAGTAATAAAGCCAGCACCTTTGTTACCAATTCCTGCTTTCGAAGAACATTTCACGTAGGTTATGATGAGTTGTGTAGCTCCCCTATCTAAAATAAAAGTGGAAACCATTATTTGTTAGCCATAATGGATGTGTCTACCAGATTTCCAAAGGCAATTCTATTATGGAGTGTGAAGATAAAAGTGAGGTGGAGGAGTTGGTAGCTTTCTTTACTCACTGTGGGCTCTGCAGAGAGATTCAGTCAGACCAAGGTCTCATTTTACCGCTCAGTTGTTTAAGGAAGTCATGGATAGCTTCGGCATACAGCAGTTTAAATCAAGGGCATCCCATCCTGAATCCCAGGGAGCCTTGGAAAGTTAGCATCAGACGCTGAAGACCATATTAACAGTGTACTGTCAGGATTACCGGAATGATTGGAATGAAGGTGTCTCATTGAATTGTTTGCCATTAGACAAAAATTATTTGTCCCAAATAAATCTACTCAGTTTACTTCCTTTGAGTTAATATTTGAAGTGAGAGGTCCTTTGGAATAAATTGAATATAAATTGACAGGACCGAAGTCAGAGATCTCACACTCGGATTATGTATGTGAGGTGAGGGAGAGATTAGATAGAGTAGGTGAGTTCGCTAAACAGCACCTGAAGGGCACAGCATAGAATGAAGCACGTGGCAGATAAAAACTCTGAAATTTTGACGATTTCCTGTGGGGATGACGTATTAGTATTGCCACCAGTGATAGGAATTCCCTTCACGGCCATGTTTAGTGACTCAGGAACAGAGTGCTGGTCAGATGAATAAATTGTATAGTTTATCTGTATGATGTAGTGATCATTAGCAAGTGATTGAAAGCTCACATGTTACAGTTGGCAGAGCATGTTGAACGATTACAAGAAGCAAACTTGGTAATAAACTTAAAGAAAACAGAATTCGCAAAGGCAGAGGTGACGTTCTAGGGACATTATATTGGAAATGGAAGATTGACCCCATGGAACACAAAGACAAAGGGCTTTGAGGAATTTCCACAACCATCCTCGAAGATAGAGATGCTTCGATTTTTGGAACCGAGTGGATTCTATCGGAAGTTTGTTCCAAACTTCAGCAGCGTATTGGCACCACTGATGGATTTATTAAAGGAGAACACAGAATTGTGGTGGACAGAACAATGCCAGGAGGCATTTGAGAATTTTAAAGCAGGATTAATCACCGCACCAGTTTCAGCTACACCAAATATTTTGAAACCCTTTGAAAGTTATATTTGCTTCTAGGGATATAGGGCTTGGAAATGTATTGATACAGAAAGGTTATGATGGATTTGAATGGCTAATTGGCTACTTGTCGAAAAAACACAATATCCACCAGAAAGAAAAATACAACATTCTCCATTATTGAAAAATAATGATTAAGTTTTGCACTGACCTGACAATATTTCAATGTTTATGTGACAAATAAATTGTCGGAGATGGTTGTGGACAACGACAAACCTCTCACGTTTTTTGGACTATTTAAAGACCAGAATATGAGAGGATTTCATTGGGGTCGTATCACACCAACTTTAAATTTACAAAATGTACATGCTGTGGGTCCTAAAATGTGATAGCAGATGGGTTATCGCGGATTTAAAGGAAAAAGTTTAGATAAGATTTGACTTATTCCAGTTTAAATAGGTGTACAAAATTAATATCAATGACATAACTGAGATTAATACTTTTGTATTTCATAATAATGGGATTAAGAATTAGAGGAAAAGAAACGAAGCCATCTTTTCATTCTGATGGTTAATTTTTTTTTCTGAAGAAGGGAGGTCTTATGAAGCCGAAAGTATGTATGGCCACTTTAAAATAGAACGAGTTTTGTTGAATAGAAAGTACAGCACAGATGCCAGCTAAATGTCAGATTGTTCCATATGTCACAATTAGCTGGGAAATGGAGACCTGAGTTTTGGTTGCTGTTTTCACAATAATTCAAATACAACCAAAGAGTTTAAATAATGATCAGGATACCAGAAGCCAACGGAACTTGAATATTATTGTTTGGACATCTGGAAAGCAATCAAGTTATGAGAATTGTTGTATCATGGGGACTATATAAACCCAGCATTTGAACACTAGAGGGAGAGCCATTGCCATCCAACAGCAGAGTAACTGCTGTAGAGCAGGAGTGCTAACTGACCATCTCAAACACTCTCTATCAAAGATACATGTTCATGTAAACCTACTTGCAATAGAAAAAACATGACCCAGGGAGATCAGCAGCTGGAAGAGTGAACACAGCAGGGAAGATAGAGACTGTATGGTCTTGAGATTGTAATGTTTAATATGTGGGCTGTTGGAACAGAATATTTTTACAGAGTTGGAGTCAGATAGTAAGTAGCTAAGAAAAGAGGAGCTTGTAATTGTGAATAGTTGTTGTTTAGTGTTCACTATTAAGGTTAAGAAACTAACTTGTTATTTTTTGTTTAAATAGTGGAATGTAGGAGATCTGTATCACTCATATTTTAACACATTACAAGGTGGGGCGAGCTTTTCTGGGTGTTTGGGTTTAATTTACAGAGGGGTTTCCACTCTACCTTGTAAATGTCCATCCACGCTAACCCCAATTCCCTGCAGTTGGCCCATATCCTTCCAGTGCTTTCCTATCAACATATTTATCCAAATGCTTTTGAAATGTTGTTAATGTATCTCCTTCAATCACACCTGCGGGCAGCTCATCTACGTACCAGCCTCTGTGTAAAGAACTGGCCCCTCAAGTTCCCTGTTATTCCTTCCCCTTTAACCTTAAACTGATCCTCTCTCGTCCTCGATTCTCTAAAACTTGGAAAAAGACTGAGAGCATTAACCCCACCATCATGATCTGATTCAGCTCTATAAGGACTCCCTCAGTTTCCTACATGCTAAAGAAAAGGTCCTAGCTTGTCCAACCTCTCCCTATAACTCAGACCATTGGGTCCTGGGAACGTCTTTGTAAATTTCTTCTGCATTCTTTCTAATTTAATAGCATCCTCCCTATACAAACATGACAAAACTGAACACAATACTCCAAGTGCGGACTTACCAAAGTCCTGTGTAACTGCAACATAAATTCCCAACTTCTATCCTCAATATCCTCCCTGATGAAGGCCAATGTGCCAAAAGCCTTCTTCACTGCCCTGTCTACCTGTGACTCCACTCTCAGAGTACCGTGCACCTGAACTCCAAGGTCTCTCTGCCCACTACACCCTTGAAGATCCTCCCATTCACCATGAGACTCCTACCTTGATTTGAGTTCCCAAAATGTAAGACATCACGTATCGATATTAAATTCCATTTGCCATTTCTCGGCCCACTTTCCCACCTGATTAAGGTCCTGCTGCAATTTCTGATAAACTTCCTCACTGACCATGCTCCCACTTACTTTAGTGTCATCTGCAAACTTACTAATCATACCTTGTACATTCTCAACCAAATCATAGATAATAGACAGCAATGGACCAAGCCTCCGGTCTGACAAACATCCTTCCACTCAACCCTCTGCTTCCTACCATCAAGCCAACTGTGTCTCCAATTGGCCAGTTCCCCCGCGCATTCTACGAGATGTTACCTTCCTGAGCAGCTGCCACGTGGAACCTTATCAAAGGCCTTACTGAAATCCACAGAGACGACATCTACTATTCTGCCCTCATCAAACATCCTGGTAACTTCATCAAAGGACTTTAAGAAATTTGGGAAGCATGATCTGCCACTCACAAGTCTATGCTGACTGCTCCGAATCAAACCCTGGGTAAGTAATGGGTGCAGTAAATGGTATGCTGTCCTTCATTGTAAGATGATTCGAGTACATAAGTAAAGCCATCTTCCTGCTGTTGTAGAGCCTTGCTGAGAGAGCATTTGGGACACTCTGTACAGATTTGATGTCCTTTGTAAGGAATGATTCCCTTACCACAGACACTGGTGATAGTAACATGAGAATAGAGTGAATAAGCTGAGTGTTTAATCTGTAGAGCTGTGAGATACGAAGAAATGGTGACGCTGAAACACGAGGAGTGGCAGCGATCACTTATTTCCAAAAAGTTCTGAACATTGTGGAATCTTCAGCGACCATCCCCAGTTCTGATCTCATGGTGGGGAGGGTGGGGGCGGGGAGACATTGATGAAGCAGCTGAAGCTGTTTGTGAAGAGGAAGCTCCCCTGAGGATCTCGCACAGAGGTGACCCAGGACTGAGATAATGACCATCTTCCTTTGTGCCATGTTTGACCCCAAACACTGGAGAGGTTACTCTGATTCCCATTAAGTTCAGTTTTGTTAAGCTCCTTGATGTCAACAGAAGTCAACCACTGCCTTGATATCGGGGCCAGTCATTTTTACCTGAACCCTTGTCTCAATCTCTTTTGTTCACATCAATAGGCCATGATATAGGAGCAGCAAGTGTTTTCTTCAAACAGGTGGGATTGAATGTCAGGATTTCCCTCCTCAAGGGTGTTCGGGAAGCTAGATGACTAAACGTATTTGAAGAGAAGGTGTATGGACATTAACCTGTCAGAGAGTTGAGGGCTATGAAGAATTGGATATGAAAGAAAATTTGAGACGAAGAGCAGATCAGTCACGATCTTAAAGAAGGGCAAGGCAGGCTTGGGGAGTGAACAACCTGCCCCTGTTTCTGATGTTCTCCCATTCTGTTATTGGAATGTTAGTGAGTGTTATTTTCATGAATGTTCTGTTATTGAATGTTGCAGACAGGGACACCAGAGGATTTTGTGAGCCATCCCTGAGTGAGGTATTGGGGAGGCGGGGGGAGGCTGTATTCACACTGAATCTGAGTGTACAACATGACTAACAAATGAAGCACAAGTTGCAGAGAGGGGAAGCTCTGTGAAGAGAGATGAGGGGTCTCTTTCGTACCCAGCCTGGGTTTTCCAATTACATTTCCCAACTCACTTCAAACCGCGTGGGACAGTACTGAGGGGCTGAATGGTCTCCTGTGTTTCTGTGCAACATCTTATAGGAGTAAGTAACCTCCAACTGCTCCTGTCTAGCAGGTTTGAGGGGCTGAATGGAACACAGGAACATTGGACTGAGGAGCAGGAGTGGGTCATTAGATACTTTGAGCATTCTCCACCAGGCACTAAGTTCGTGGCTGATCAGGTTGTGGTCTCAGCCCCACTTTCCTGTCTGCGTCCCATTGTGCATGACTCACTTCTCTGTCAAATATTTAACTAACGCAGCTTTCAATCAATGTGAACATAGAGAAACGATAACCTTCCACTGAAGAGAATTCTGACTGGAATGGTCCTTTCAGAATTTTTCATCATCCCTCTTATAGAATCAGAGAGTCATGCAGAATGGAAACAGACCCATTAATCCAATCTGTTCTCTCCGATCAGATATCAAATCTGATTTAGTCCCATTTGCCAGCATTTGGCCAATATTCCTCCTGTGATTGTACCGGCCTTGACCACTTCCTCTGACTGCACTTTCTGTACACACACCACTCTCTGTGTGAATTATTTACCTTCAGGTCCCTTCTAAATCATTCGCCCTCTCCCCTCCAACCTATGCCCTCTTGTTCTGGACTCCCCTATCCTTGGGAGCAGAACGTGGCTGTTCAGAATATCCTTGCCCCTGATGATTTTATAAACCTCTATAATGTTGCCTCTCAACCTCTCACACTCCAGGGGGAAACACCTCAACGTAATCAGCCTCTCCCTATAGCTCAAGCCTCCAGTCCTGGAACATGCGGGTAAGTCATTTCTGCAGAAAACCGAGTTGTACGCAGTATTCTGAAAGTGGCCTCACCAACATCCTGTACAGATGTAACATACCACCACAACTCCTATACTCAATACTCTGACTGATTTAGGCAAATGTGCCAAATGTGTTCAGCACCACTCTGTCTACCTGCGACTCACTGCTACAGGTAATCATGTACGTAAACATCAGAAAGTTAACATGATGGTAGTGCCAGCAGATCGGAGGAGTGATACATTGATCATTATTGAGATTAGATTGTGTTAGAAACATGAGCTTAACATGTCAGGAAGTGAAATCAAATCAATTCGTTCAGGGTGGGTTATATGCAAAATAACAGATAGCCCGGAGTGAGTTCCAGACTGGAATCTAATCGAGGGTTTCGGGTGGTTCATATACAGAATACCAGATACCCCGGAGTGAGTTACAATCTGGAATCTAATCAAGGGGTTCATGATGGTTTATATTCAGAATAACAGATAGCCTGGAGTGAGTTACAGCCTGGAATCCATGGACATGGGTTAGGATCTATCCTGTCTATACCTGACATATGCTTCCTTCTTTTTCTGAACCAAACCCTCAATTTCTTTAGTCAGCCAGCATTCCCTATAACTACCAGCCTTCCCTTTCAACCCTGACAGGACGTTACTGCCTGGAATCGAATCAAGGGGTTCAGAGTGGTTTATATACAGAATAACAGATAGCCCACAGTGAGTTACAGCCTGGAATCGAATCGAGGTATTCAGGGTGGTTTATATACAGAACAACAGGTAGCCCAGAGTGAGTTACAGCCTGGAATCGAATTGAGGGGTTCAGGGTGGTTTATATGCAGAATAACAGATACCCCGGACTGAGTTACAGCCTGGAATCTAATTGAGGGGTTCAGGGTGGTTTATATGCAGAATAACAGATACTCCGGACTGAGGTACAGCCTGGAATCTAATTGAGGGGTTCAGAGTGGTTTATAAACAGAATAACGGATACCCCGGAGTGATTTACAGCCTGGAATCAAATTGAGGTGTTCAGGGTGGGTTATATACAGAATAACATTAGCTCAGAGTGAGTTACGGCCTGGAATCTAATCGAGGGGTTCAAGGAGGTTAGTATACAGAATTATAGATAGCCCAGGGTGTGTTACTGCCTGGAATCTAATCAATGTCTGTTCAGATAGGACGGATTTTGCTGAATCGAAAGTACAGCCACAGATGCCAGCTAATGGTCAGACTGTTCCAAATGTAACAATTAACTGGGAAATGGAAGCCTGAGTTTTGGTTGCTGTTTTGACAGCAATTCAACTGCAATCAAAGACTTTAAATAATGCTCATAATATCAGAAGCCAATGGAATTTGAATATTATTGTTCGTACACCTGGAAATCAATCAAATTATGAGAATTATTGTATCATGGGAAGTAAATAAACCGAGCATTTTGAAAATAGAGGGAGAGCTGCTGCCATCCAACATAGAGCAACTGCTGTAGAGCAGGAATGCTAACTGACCATCTCAAACACTCTCTAACAAAGACACATGTTCATGTAAAACATACTTGCATTAAAAATAAAACATGACCTAGGGACACCAGCAGCTGAAAGAGTGAACACAGCGGGGAAGATAGAGACTGTGTGGTCTTGAGATTGTAACGTTTAATATGTAGGTTGTTAGAACAGTATATTTTTAACAGAGTTGGAGTCAGATAGTAAGTAGTTAAGAAAAGAGGGGCTTGTATTTGTGAATAGTTGTTGTTTAGTGTTCACTATTAAAATTAAGAAACTAACTTGCTAATTTTTGTTTAAATAGTGGAATGTAGGAGATCTGTGTCACTCATATTTTAACAGATTACGACGTGAGGCCAGCTTTTCTGGGTGTTTGGTTTTAATTAACAAAGGGATTTGACTCCACCTTGTAAATGTCCATTCACACTAACCCCATTTCCCTGCAGTTGGCCCATATCCTTCAAGTCCTTTCCTATCGACATATTTATCCAAAGGACACTGTTGCTGATGTGAATATTGAGTCACAAGTGATTAGAAGGGATGGCCTTGAGGTACGTAGGGAAGAGGTCTGGGGAATACTGGAAAGGATGAAAATAGATAAGTCCCCTGGGCCTGATGGCATTTATCCTAGGATCCTCTGGGAAGCTAGGGAGGAGATAGCGGAGCCATTGGCCTTGATTTTTATGTCGTCGTTGTCTCCGTGAATAGTGCCAGAAGACTGGAGGATAGTGAATGTGGTTCCCCTTGTTCAAGAAGGGGAGCAGGGACAGCCCGAGTAACTATAGGCCAGTGAGTCTCACTTCTGTTGTGGGCAAAGTCTTACAGAGAATTGTAAGGGATAGGATTTATGAACATCTGGATAGGAATAATGTGATCAAGGATAGTCAGCATGGTTTTGTGAAGGGCAGGTCGTGCCTCACAAACTTTATTGAATTCTTCGAGAAGGTGACTAAGGAGGTGGACGAGGGGAAAGCAGTAGATGTGGTGTATATGGATTTTAGCAAGGCGTTCGATAAGGTACCCCATGGTAGGCTACTGCAAAAAATACGGAGGTATGGCATTGAGGGTGTGTTGGAGGTTTGGATTAGGAATTGGCTGGCTGGAAGGAGACAGAGGGTAGTAGTTGATGGTAAAAGTTCATCTTGGAGTGCAGTTACTAGCGGTGTTCCACAAGGATCTGTTTTGGGACCATTGCTGTTTGTCATTTTTATAAATGACCTGGAAGAGGGGCTTGAAGGCTCAGTGAGCAAGTTTGCGGATGACACGAAAGTCGGTGGAGTGGTGGACAGTGAAGAAGGATGTGGCAGGTTACAGTGGGATATAGATAAGTTGCAGAGCTGGGCAGAAAGGTGGCAAATGGAATTCAATGTAGCTAAGTGTGAAGTCATTCACTTTGGTAGGAGTAATAAGAAGATGGATTACTGGGCTAATGGTTGGATACTTTGTAGTGTGGATGAGCAGAGGGATCTTGGTCTCCATGTACGCAGATCTCTGAAAGTTGCCACCCAGGTAAATAGTGCTGTGAAGAAGGCATATGGTGTACTGGGCTTTATTGGTAGAGGAATTGAGTTCCGGAGTCCTGAGGTCATGTTGCAGTTTTATAAGACTCTGGTGCGGCCTCATCTGGAGTATTGTGTGCAGTTTTGTTCGCCATACTATAGGAAGGATGTGGAGGCACTGGAACGGGTGCAGAGGAGGTTTACCAGGATGTTGCCTGGTATGGTAGGAAGATCGTATGAGGAAAGGCTGAGGCACTTGGGGCTGTTCTCATTGGAGAAAAGAAGGTTTAGGGGTGATTTGATAGAGGTGTACAAGATGATTAGGGGTTTAGATAGTGAGAACCTTTTTCCACGAATGAAGTCAGCTGTTACTAGAGGACACAGTTTTAAATTAAGGGGTGGTAGGTATGGGACAGATGTTCGGGGTAGATTTTTTACTCAGCGGGTTGTGAGTTCATGGAATGCCCTGCCAGTAGCAGTGGTGGACTCTCCCTCTTTATGGGCATTTAAGCGGGCATTGGACAAGCATATGGAGGTTATTGGGCAAGTGTAGGTTAGGTAGGCTTCGGTCGGCACAACATCGAGGGCCGAAGGGCCTGTACTGCGCTGTACTTTTCTATGTTCTATGTTCTATGCTTTTGAAATGTTGTTAATACACCCCCCCCCCCCCCCTCAGCCACATCTGCTGGCAGCTCATCCATGTACCAGCCCTCTGTGTAAAGAAGTGGCCCCTCAGGTTCCCTTTTATTCCTTCCCCTTTAACCTTAAACTGATCTCCCCTCGATTCTCTAAACTTTGGAGAAAGACTGAGAGCATTCACCCTATCCATGTCCCTCATGATCTTATACAGCTCTATAAGGTCCCCCCTCAGTCTCCTCCACTCTAAAGAAAAGTTCCGAGCTTGTCCAACCTCTCCCTATAACTCAGACCTTTGGGTCCCGGCAACGTCTTTGTAAATTTCTTCCACACTCTTTCTAATTTCATTATATCCTCCCTATAACAAGTTGACAAAACTGAACACAATACTCCAAGTGCGGCCTTACCAAAGTCCTGTGTAACTGTAACATAAATTCCCAACTTCTATACTCAATGTCCTGCCTGATGAAGACCAGTGTGTCAAAAGCCTTCTTCACTGGCCTGTCTACCTGTGACTCCACTCTCAGGGAACCTTGCACCTGAATTCCAAGGTCTCTCTGCCCACTACACCCCATAAGGCCCGCCCATTCACCATGAGACTCCTACCTTGAGTTGAGATTCCACGCTGCAAGACCTCACACATCTATATTAAATTCCATTTGCCATTTCTCAGCCCACTTGCCCACCTGATTAAGGTCCTGCTGCAATTTCTGAGAAACTTCCTCACTGATCATGCTCCCACTTATTTTAGTGTCATCTGCAAACTTACTAATCATACCTTGTACATTCTCAACCAAATCATAGATAACAAAAAGCTATGGACCCAACCTCCAGTCTAACAAGCATCCTTCCACTAAACCCTCTGCTTCCCATCAACAAGCCAACTGTGTATCCAATTGGCCAGTTCCCCCAATATTCTACGTGATGGAACCTTCCAGAGCAGCCTGCCATGTGAAACATTATCAAAGGCCTTACTGAAATCCATAGAGACTACATTTACCACACTGCCCTCCTCAACATTCTTGGTCACTTCACCAGAGGACTCTAAGAAATTTGGGAATTGATCTCCCAATCACAAGTCTATGCTGACTGCTCTGAATCAAACCCTGTGAAAGTAATGGGTGCAGTCAATGGTATGCTGTCCTTCATTGTAAGATGATTCGAGAACATAAGTAAAGCCATCTTCCTGCTGTTGTAGAGCCTTGCTGAGAGAGCATTAGGGGCACTCTGTACAGATTTGATCTCCTTTGTAAGGAATGATCTCCTTACCACAGACACGGGTGATGGTAACATGAGGATAGAGTGAATAAGCTGAGTGTTTAATCTGTAGTGCTGTGAGAGATGAAGAAATGGTGACGCTGAAACACGAGGAGTGGCAGCGATCACTTATTTCCAAAATAGACATTGACAGGGAGAGAAATTCCATACTTTACCCAGGATTGATTGGTGTGATTTATTGTCACGTGTACCTCAGTACAGGGAAACACTTTATTTATGAGCAGTGGAGGCAGATCATAGTAAGCATGGTCAGACAGATCATAGGGTGGAAATATACTTGGACAGAGTAAGGCATACAGGTTACACTGAACAGGACATGCACTAGACAAGATCAACATGAAGAAGATCACCATTATTTGAACTGAGAGCATCCATTCATCAGTCTAACGTGACTTTCCTAATAGTTTATATGCCTTTACTAACTCTCCCCACGTTATTGTGCAGTCGGCGTGTGAACCCTGGACTGAACATCAGGTTATTCATAATCCCCAACAGCAGCCACAATATCTTCCATCTGAAACAGGTAGCCATTCCCACCAGCTTCCGCCCTACATAGAGAACACCAGGCTGTCTTCTTGGAGATGGAAGATGCCTTCTTGAGACTTTGCACTAGACATATGTCTTCCCTCCTCACCACTAGAAAACCATGTTAAAGTCCCACATGTGTATCATGAGCAACGGAGCCAGGAGGAACAACGTGGAGCAGTCTGTCTGTGCAGCTTCTGCATCATGTTAGAGCATCAATTAAGAGACAGTGAGGACTGCTGATGCTGGAGATCAGAGTAGAGAGTCGATTGCTGGAAAAGCACAGCAGGTCAGGCAGCATCCTTGAAGCAGGTGAGTTGACGTATTGGGCATAAGACATTCATCAGGAATCAGCATCAATTCCCTCATTCTGCCCCTGTGTAAGTGCATTGAGGTGCGAATGGCCTCCTACTGTTCCTGTGTAAGTGACTCAAGGGAATGACTGGCTTCTTCCTCGTCCAATTGGACAGGGCCAAGGGCCTGACTGGGTTACCCCTGGTTCCTGTTTGACAGCTCATTGTACTGACTAGTATGACAATACTGCAGCTTTAAGAGGTTATTTGGTCGGGGTTTCTTTGATGAGAGAGATTGAACGATCTTTACCAAGCTGGGTAGTTAAGACCACTTGAGTAAACAGCGAGGGAGGCCTTAGGTTAATTTTAATGCAGCCTGAATGAGTGTGGCCAGCTCTCACAGATTAGGATCTTTGGGTTTTAATTTCTCAGTGACTTCAGAAACTATTGGGGTCGCCACAGAGTTGGAAACTTCAGTGAATGTTTCCTGGTTGCTACCCACTCTGAAAGTTCTCTTGATGCTGTTTTTAATTCCTGGATTGGAGAAATATTTGTGACATTCTGTGTCTGAATATTCCTTTTTGCCAAGGGCTGTGTTTATGGGATTTCCCTATATTGGAACAGTTCATTAGTAATAGTTCCTAGATCTATTATTCTGTTAAACTATCCAATAGAATTACGTTATTCTAAATTCCTCTTTCTGTGGTTTTATTTCTTCTTTCGTATTTAAGTAGATGGTGTTTTGCTTCACACCGAGTAGTCTGACCAGTCACATTGCATCTGGAACAGACACTTTACATTTCCTTTAAAATAAGAAAACATTCGAGTCTAGGCTATTGCCGTCAAATATTTTCGAGGGGCTCTGGTGAGCTCCATCACACTAGACTCCTTCTCTTCCTGAGTAATAGGCTGGAAGCACTGAATGGGCTGTCCCTGTTCTTCTCCAATAGTGTCAATGGGCTGAATGGCTTCCTCATATTCCTGTGAAACCAGTGTTAGGTGATGAATGAATTCTTATTTTGCTGTGGCAATGTGCAGTGTCAGGCAGTGCTGTTACATGAATGTTACTGATACTTTAACAGCACAAGCCTGAATGGAGCCTGGGTCTTGCTGCACATGGATACAGACCAATTCAGGAGCTGACGGGGGACAAAACGTTCTGAACATTGTTGAATCTTCAGTGACCATCCCCACTTCGGATCTTATGGTGAGGAGGGTGGGGGCGGGGAGACATTGATGAAGCAGCTGAAGGTAATTGTGAAGATGAAACTACCCTGAGGATCTCCCACAGGGGTGACCCAGGACAGAGATGATGAACATCTTGCTTTGTGTCATGTTTGACAACAAACACTGGAGAGTTTGATCTGATTCCCAATAAGTCCAGTTCCTTGATGTCAACAGATGTCAACCACTGCCTTGATATCAGGGCCAGTCATTTTTACTTGAATCCTTGTCTCAATCTCTTTTGTTCACATCAATAAGCCATGATATAGGAGCAGCAAGAGTTTTCTTCAAACAGGTGAAATTGAATGTCAGGATTTCTCTCCTCAAGGGTGTTCGGGGAGCTAGATGACTGAACGTATTTGAAGATGAGGTAGATGGAAATTGACCTGTCAGAGAGTTGAGGTCTATGAAGAATTGGATATGAAAGAGGATTTGAGACCAATAGCAGATCAGTCATGATCTTAAAGAAGGGCAAGGCAGGCTTGGGGGGTGAACAACATGCCCCTGTTTCTGATGTTCTCCCATTCTGTTATTGGAAAGTTGGTGGGTGTTATTTTCATGAATGTTCTGTTATTGAATGTTGCAGACAGGGAGACCAGAGGATTTTGTGAGCCATCCCTGAGTGAGGTATGGGGGCTGTATTCACACTGAATCTGGGTCTACAACATGACCAACAAATGAAGCACAAGTTGCAGAGAGGGGAAGCTCTGTGAAGAGAGATGAGGGGTCTCTTTCGTACCCAGCCTGGGTTTTCCAATTACATTTCCCAATTCACTTCAAACCGTGTGGGACAGTACAGAGGGGCTGAAATGTCTCCTGTGTTTCTGTGCAACAGGTTATAGGAGTAAGTAACCTCCAACTGCTCCTGTCTAGCAGGTTTGAGGGGCTGAATGGAACACAGGAACATGGGACTGAGGAGCAGGAGTGGGTCATTAGATACTTTGAGGCATCTCCACCAGGCACTAAGATTGTGGCTGATCAGGTTGTGGTCTCAGCCCCACTTTCCTGTCTGTGTCCCATTGTGCATGACTCACTTCTCTGTCAAATATTTAACTAACGCAGCTTTCAATCAATGTGAACATAGAGACACGATAACCTTCCACTGAAAAGAATTCCGACTTGAAAAGTCCTTTCAGAATTATTCGTCATCCATCTTATCGAATCAGAGAGTCATGCAGAATGGAAACAGACCCATTAATCCAATCTGTTCTCTCCGATCAGATATCAAATCTGATTTAGTCCCATTTGCCAGCATTTGGCCAATATTCCTCCTTTGATTGTATCGGCCTTGACAACTTCCTCTGACTGCACTTTCTGTACACACACCACTCTCTGTGTGAAATATTTACCTTCAGGTCCCTTCTAAATCATTCGCCCTCTCCCCTCCAACCTATGCTGTCTTGTTCTGGACTCCCCTATCATTGGGAGCAGAACATGGCTGTTCAGAATATCCATGCCCCTGATGATTTTATAAACCTCTATAATGTTGCCTCTCAACCTCTCACACTCCAGGGGGAAACACCTCAACCTAATCAACCTCTCCCTATAGCTCAAGCCTCCAGTCCTGGAACATTCGTGTAAGTCATTTCTGCAGAAAACCGAGTTGTACGCAGTATTCTTAAAGTGACCTCACCAACATCCTGTACAGATGTAACATACCACCACAACTCCTATACTCAATACTCTGACTGATTAAGGCAAATGTGCCAAATGTGTTCAGCACCACTCTGTCTACGTGCGACTCACTGCTACAGGTAATCATGTACGTAAACATCAGAAAGTTAACATGATGGTAGTGCCAGCAGATAGGAGGACCAGTGATACATTAATCATTATTGAGATTAGATTGTGTTGGAAACATGAGCTTAACATGTCAGGAAGTGAAATCAAATCAATGGGTTCAGGGTAGTTAATACACAAAATAACAGATAGCCCGGAGTGATTTACAGACTGGAATCTAATGGAGGGGTTCGGGTGATTAATATACAGAATACCAGATACCCCGGAGTGAGTTACAATCTGGAATCTAATCTAGGGGTTGAGGGTGGTTTATGTACGAATAACAGATATTTCAGAGTGAGTTACAGCATAGAATCTAATCTCGGGTTTCAGAGTGGTTTATATGCGGAATAACAGGTAGCCCGCAGTGAGTTACAGCCTGGAATCTAATTGCAGGGTTCAGGGTGGTTTATATACAGAATAACAGATAGTCCAGAGTGAGTTACAGCCTGGAATCTAATCGAGGGATTCAGGGTGGTTTATTTGCAGAATAACAGATAGCCTGGAATGTGTTACAGGTTGGAACCTAGTCGAGGGGTTTAGCATGGTTTATGTACAGAATAACAGATGCCTTGGAGTTAGTTACAGCCTGGAATCTAATCGAGGGGTTCAGGGAGTTTTAGATACAGAATAACAGATAGTCCGGAGTGAGTTACAGGCTGGAATCTAATCGAGGAGTTCAGGGTCGTTTATATACAGAATAACAGAGAGCCCGGAGTGAGTTACAGCCTGGAATCTAATCGAGGGATATGTTCACCTTTTTATATGAAATAACTTGTAACTGGGAGTGAGTCACAAAGTGCACTATTGGCCAAGTGGTTTCAAATCTTGACTCACATAAACAGAATGCAGTCACAAACTACACAACTTTACTGACTCCCAACTTTCCTTGTTTGAGGACTATCCTCCTCTGTTTTCCCCTTTCACTGAAAGTATTAATATACCTTTTATACTGCACTGCCATTCTGGTTACAGTGCTACCTATCTCTCACTGTCTCATTTATCTTCAATCCTGTTGAAAGATACGTAAACCAAATAAAAACACAAAGTTCCAGAAAGAGCTTTGTTCAATTGCAGGTGCATTACTTTCTTTGATTTGTCGACAACACACAATTTGAACCCATAGAAGGTCAGTGTGGGATTTGAGAAACTCTTCACTTTGGGATGAGGCCTAGCCAGGCAGGCTTCTGATCCAAATCTGCAAATCTACAATTCAGTGACTAAGCTCTATCAGGTTTTGTATATTATGTTTCTTCATACATTAGGAGCTTGGAAAGTAAGGCAGACCTTACTGGAATGTCACATTGTCTCTCCGCATTCACTGTAAAAAGGTTCTGGGATTTACATTTTAACCACCTTCAAAGAGCTGTCTCCATTTCCTATCTCTGCTGGCATCAATGAATGGAAATGACTTTTGACACATTGCCCCCTCTCCCTTGCTGAAAGTATTCCGGACACAAATCAGTCAGGCAGTCATTTTAGATTTGTCCACAGCCACCATTTTATATCAGCAAAACGATGACATTGAGTTTATAAATAAGGAAAAGCAAGAGAGACTGGCAACATCAATACAGTTCGAAAATACATAAAACAATTCACTAGAGAGGAAGAAAAGGACAACCAACTCCGATTCCTAGACGTGAAGGTACAGAGAACACCGAACGGAGAATTCACCAAGTCCTAAACTATGAAAGCAACCACCCAAACACACACAAACGAAGTTGCATCAGGACACTATTCAAAAGGACCACAACACACTGCAGCACACCAGAACGACAAAAAGAGGAAGAGGAACACCTATACAAAGTATTCACCAAAAACGGACACCCTCGCAATTTCATCAACAGTTGCCTAAGGGAAAGTCAACGGAACGAGGACATGCCGCAACCCAAAGGACTAGCCATACTACCATACATCAGGAGCATTTCTGAACTGACAGCCAGACTACTGCGATCACTAGGACTCATAACAGCACACAAACCAACAGCCATTCTCAGACAACAACTCACCAGAATGAAGGGCCCGATACCCAACATGAGCAAAACCAATGTAGTGTACAAAATCCTATGCAAGGACTGCACAAAACACTACATCGGACAAACAGGAAGACAGTTAACGATCCGTATACATAAACACCAACTAGCCACAAAACGACACGACCAGCTATCCTTAGTAGCCACACACACAGACGACAAGCAACATGAATTCGACTGGGACAACACTACCATTATAGGGCAAGCCAAACAGAGAACAGCCAGGGAATTCCTGGAGGCATGGCACTCATCCACAGACTCTATCAACAAACACATCGACCTGGACCCAATATACCGGCCACTGCAGCGGACAGCTGGAACTGACAACCGGAAGCGGCAGAGACAGGCCCCTTTAAATGCCGGAGGAAACAGCACAGAAGCGCTTCACAAGAGGCTCCCAAGCACTGAGGATGTCACCTAGACAGGGGACAAAACGTTTGTAAGACAAATTCCCAGCTCAGCGACCAGAACCACAACAACATAAAACATTGAACACGCACACAAAATCACACATAAACGTGCATACACAGACACACAGAATCACACACAGAGAGATACAGACTCCTTCCAGAAGCTGTCTCCATTTCCTACCTTACAATGGAATTCATGTTATGATGATGCATTCATGCAGGACAAGAAACAGCTTTTGAGACTTTCCCCATTGTGACAGGAATTCAGCCCCAATCTGACACTTGGAGATATGTAACAGGACAGAAATGTACAGCAGCTTTCTGTGTTCCTGCTCCCAATGTAACATTTGACCATTTAGTTTATCTTGTCTTCGGTCAAACATCCAACAAGGATCACTACACAGATCCAATAACAGATCCCCAGGAGTGAGTTCCAGACTGGAATCTAATTGAGGGGTTTAGGGTTTACATACAGCATATGAGATACCCAGGAGTGAGGGACCGACTGGAATCTAATCGAGGGGTTCAGGGTGGTTTACATACAGAATAACAGATAACAAGTCGTGAGTCACAAAATCGCAGAGTTATACAGTCATAGAGATGTACATCATGGAAACAGACCCTTTGGTCCAACCCGTCTATGCAGACCAGATATCGTAACCTACTCTAGTCTCTTTTTCAAGCACTTGGCCCATCTCCCTCCAAACCTTCCCATTCATATACCCATCGAGCTGAATTTTAAATGTTGCAATTGTACTACCCTCCACCACTTCCTCTGACAGTTCATTCCATTCATGGACCACCCTCTGAGTGAACAAGTTGCCCCTTAGGTCTCTTCCATATCTTTCCCCTCTCACACTAAACCTATGCCCTCTAGTTCTGGACTCCCCCACCCCAAGGAAAACACTTTGTCTATTTATCCTATCCATGCCCGTCATGATTTTATAAACCTTGATAAAGTCACCCCTCAGCCTCTGATGCTCCAGGGAAAACAGCCCCAGCCTGTTCAGCCTCTCCCTGTGGCTCAAATCCTCCAACCCTGGCAACCTCCTTGTAAATCTTTTCTGAACCCTTCCAAATTTCACAACATCCTTCCGATAGGAAGGAGACCAGAATTGCATGCCATATTCCAACAGTGGCCTAACCCATGTCCAGTCCAGCCACAACATGACCTCTCAATGCCTATACTCAAAACACTGACCAATAAAGGAAAGTAAACCAAACGCTGCCTTCATTATCTTATCCACCTGCCACTCTACTCTCACGGAGCTACGAACCTGCACTTCAAAGTCCCTTTGTTCAGCAACTCTCCCTCGGACCTGACCATTAAGTGTATAAATCCTGCTCAAATTTGATTTCCCAAAATGCAGCGCCTCGTGTTTATCGAAGTGGAATAGAATTGAAGGTTTTGGGGTGTTTTTGAAACATGCCAGTCACACATAGATGGAAGTGAGTTACACGTTGGAATCTAATCGAGAGGGTTCTGGGTGATTCATATAATCCCGACAGTGGGGAAACAAGCCCTTCAGCCCAACAAGACCACACTGACCCACAGAAGAAAAACCCATCCAGACCCATTTCCCCACATTTACCCCTGACTAATGCACCTAACATACACATCCCTGAATACCATGGGCAATTTTAACAGATGAATGGTAAACCGTTTGTGTATTGCCATAATATAATCAATATTACACACACACACACACACACACACACACACACACACACACACACACACACACACACACACACACACACTCCAATTTTAACTTGAAAGAACGTCGTCCAGATATTCTTGGAACTCACGACAAAGGAAAAATTGCAAGATTGTTCAAAACAGTATTCTGCTTCTGAAGATATTGTAGTCACACAGCTGCTAGCAATGGGATTTCATCCTGGGAGAATTGAATTTGGCTGAATTCCCTTTGCTTTAGGCAGTGAGTAGATTCCAATGAATTCTGGTCAGGGAGCACCCAAAGGGTTGCACGATGGTTAGCACTGCTGCCTCACAACACCAGGGACTTTGGTTCGACTCTAGCCTGGGTGTGTGGAGTTTGTACGTTCTCCCCGTGTCTGTGTGAGCTTCTAGTAGGTGCTCCAGTTTCCTACCACAGCTCAAAGTGTGTAGGTTAGGTTGATTGGTCATGCTAAATTGTCTGTAGTGATCAAGGATTTCTAGGTTCGGTGCATTAGTCAGGGGTAAATGTAGGGGAATTTTTTGGGAAGGTTAGTATGGACTTGTTGGGCCGAAGGACCTGTTTCAACACTGCAGGGATTCCATAAAAATAAGAAAGGTAACGATGAGTTTAGAGTATTTTTTTAGCTCGCAGACATTGCTGTGATGAGGAACATTGAAGGAGAGAGAGTGCAATAGGCCATTCCTTCTCAGGCAGATTACATTTTCTCCCTCTCTGAGCTGAATCACACAGTAATGTCATCTTCTCCCCAAAACTGGACCATGAGAGATCTCCTTGTACATTGTCCAAACTTCCTTGTACATTGTCCAAACGATGTCTCCATCACATTCCCTGTTCCATGTAGGTGCATCATTGCTGCTGTCATGTACAGAGACAGACCCGTAGCAGAAAATGATCTTGGTCGATTTGAAGATATGTTTATATATCCCTGCGTCATTAAAAATTAAAATTGTTTAAGTTATTCAGAATACTTGTGTTAAACTGAATGCATTTTTAAAAGAAATACAGAAATTGCTGGAAAAGCTCGGCAGGTCTGTCAGCATCCAGATGTCTTTTACATGCTGTAGTTGTACCATCCTCCACCACTTCCTCTGGCAGCTCATTCCATACGCACACCACCCTCTGTGTGAAATGGTGCCTTTTCGGCCGCATCAAAACCTTTTCCCTCTCAATTTCCACCAATGTCCTCTAGTTTTGGACGCCCCAAACCTGGGGAAAAACCCCTGACTACTCACCTTATCTATGGCCATTTTGATTTTATAAACCTTTACTGCTGCGAAATGTGACCCCAATCAACACGAATGGCTGTACTTTCAGTCATCCTGGGCCTAAATTCTGAAATGCAATATTGACACCTCTTCCTTCTCCATCAAGTCACAATTCTAAATCCATTTTAAACAGTTTGTTCAGATGTATCCTGAAACACTTCTGTGGGCTTTACACCGAGACCTTTGTGCCCAGAGAAAGGGACACTAGCATCACTCGACAATACCCATAAAGCTGGAACAGTATTCTCCTGTGTGTTTGTTCATCAGACTGTTCTGTCATGCTGGGACATACCTCTGCAACAGGTAGGATTTGAATCCGGGCCTTCTAGTCCAGAGCTAGGAACACTCCCACACAAGTTCAGGAATTGAAATCAAATCCAGAGCTCTGGCTCAGAGACAGGGAAACTACCCACCACACTATCATACCCAGATTTTGGGCCATATTTTAGTGCCCACTTTCAGTTCAGTGTGGATTTATTATAATCAGTTAATCATTGCTATAAACATCTTTAATCACTATTATCTGTAGTCTGCAATATTAAGTAAAGAAATCCTGCAGACACACTCTGCCCAATGAAGAGTCTCAAACAGATATTTATTACTGAACACCAGAGACGAAGGTAGAGCTTAATTTCTGGTCCCAAAACACCGATCACTCTTACCCACCTCTAACGTGCGACTGCCCTCTTCCTAAAACCATGAAGTGACACCAGGCCGCTGATTACTGTCCAGCCTCTCCTCCCCACTGACTGTGTCTGTAATCTGTCCCTCCTCCCCCTAACCACACAAGACAACCCAAGCTCAGGGTCTTTGTGACAATCAAGGCTGGAGTGTGCAGGCCTCCTGGAGAGGGATGGGCGTTTTAAAATTGAAGGGGGAGGGGGATATGGCAGTAATATCACTCACTGGGCTGAGGGGTGGCAGATGGAGTTTAGTTTGGATTAATGCGAGGCATTGGATTTGGTAAATCAAACAAGAACAGGACCTATACAATTAAAAGTAGGGTCTTTGGCAGTGCTGTAGAACAGAGACCTAGGCCGTCAGGTATAATTCTTTAAAATTTGCATCTCATATAGATAGTGCGGTTAAGAAGGTGTTTAACACACTTGTCTTCATTGGTCAGACCTTTGAGTATCGGAATTGGGACGTCAAATCTTGTGGTTGTTCAGGACATTAGTGAGACCTCTTCTGGAATACTGTGTCCAGTCTGGTCATCCTGCCCGCCCATTCCATAGGCACACCTCCCTCTGGGTGAAAAAGCTGCCCCTTAGATCACTTTTAAATGTTTCCCCTCTCACCTTAAGTCTATGTCCTCTAGTTTTGGACTCCCTGTGCCCTAAGAAAATACCTTGACTCTTCACTTTAATATTACTGACCTTGATATTATTAAACTGGAGAGGGTTCAGAAGAGTTTAACCTGGATGTTGCTGGGAAAGGAGGGATTGAGCTATAAGGAGAGGCTGTATAGGCTGGGATTTTTTCACTGAAGAATATGAAATTAAGCGGTAACTTTACAGAGGTTTATAAATTATTGAGGGGTACAGATAAGCCGAAGGGCTGATGTCTTTTCCCTAGAGTTGGGGATTCAAAACTGAGGGATATTTTAAGGTGCGAGGAAAAAGATTTACAAAAGTCAGGAGAGGTAATTTTGTAAGACAGAATCTGGCTTGTGCGTGGAATGAACTTCCAGATGAAGTGGTGAAAGCAGGAACAGTTACAACGTTTAAAGGACATTTAGATCAGTCCATGGATAATACATCAGTTTGGATGGTGCTGTGAGCAGCTGCCCTCTCCCTCCACCTCTCTGAGTGTATCCCTGTTGGTTTTCACCCTCTGCAAATGCCTGTGCAGTGGCGTGGGGAGGCCAGCAGAGGGTGGCATTGCATCACTTTAGGCACCACAGAGACTGGCAGACCTGCCCCACACAGAGACACACAGATACACACAGCAATTGTTAGGACACAACAGTGAGCTCATCTGGTAATATAAACTAAACATAAAGAAATGCTCAATTTGTCTTGTAAACTGTTAAAATATGAGTGACAGAAAACTCCCAAATTCCACTGTTTAAACAAAAATATCAATTTATTTTTTAACTCTGAAAGTGAACATTTTTCATCAACTATTCACAACTCTGAGACCCCATTTCTCTAAACTGCTTATTTCCCCATTCCAACTCTACAGTAATTACATAAACGTAATTTCAAAACCACACAGCAGCTGTTGTTTCATCTGACCTCACACCAAGATCCTTTTTTCCCATCTTTCCTGGGAAGACTGGCTCATGTTACAGGATGCTATCGAAGTGTCTACATTTCAGCATTCTGCAACCTGGGAACACATCCTTCCATGACACTGTGTCTCAGTCTGCCCATCTTTGTCTATACACCAAACCCGTCCCATGTGGTGATATTTAATATGATTCCCCCGTCGTGTCTCTGTGGCAGTGATGTTCACACCCACAGCACCCCCTTGTCAGGGCACAATGGAGAGTTCGAGCTGTAAATGGGAGGGAGCTGCACATCCTGTCACTTCCAGCCCGGGCTGCAAGTTTCCCCACACTGGGCAGGAACCTCACACAGTGTTACTGAGGAATGCACTGGGGTGGTATACACAGTCCTACATGCTGGGAGGGTAACTGCTCCTGGGTTACAGATCAATGCACTGGGGTGGTATACACAGTCCTACATGCTGGGAGGGTAACTGCTCCTGGGTTACAGATTAATGCACTGGGGTGGGGTACACACCTCTACACGCTGGGAGGGTAACTGCTCCTGGGTTACAGATTTATGCAATGCGGAGGTGTGCATAATCCTACATTCTGGGAGGGGAGCTGCTCCTGGTTTACAGATGAATCCATGGGTGATCACTGCACAGGTCGCTGTGCTGGTCAGACTATCTAGTTGAGGTTTATAGATAATACAATGATGTGGTTTGTGCAGCTCCCAATGCTGGATGGATATTTGTTTCAGGTTTAGACATTAGTGTCCTGTTCTGTTCTGCACAGCTCTCAGTGCTGGACAGATATCTTGTCCGGGGTTATAGATCAATGCACTGCTGTGGTCTGCACAGCTCCCCATGCTGGTCAGATAGCCGGTTGCTGAAGAAGGGCTTATGCCTGAAACGTCGATTCTCCTGTTCCTTGGCTGCTGCCTGACCTGCTGCGCTTTTCCAGCAACACATTTTCAGCTCTGGACAGATATCTAGTCTGGGCTTATAGATCAATGCACTGCTGTGGTCTGCATTGCTTACCATGCTGAATACTTGCTGGAGGAACACCGCCATCCAGGCAACATCAGGAGGTATAGAATTTGATGTTTCAGGTGTAGCCCTCCTTCAGGACTCTTACAGAATGGTTCCACCTCCTGATGCTGTCAGCATTGCTGTGTTCTCCCACCTTCCTGCCTGTCTACTTTGAACTCCAGCGTCTGCAGCTTTTCTCTCTCTATCACAGCTTCCCAAACTGGACAGATGTCTAGCCTGCGTTTGAAGATAAGTGCCCTGACATGATCTGTGTGCAGTGTTCCACTCTGGACAGATTGCTGGATTGTATTGACCAGTGTAATGGATGAATCTGGACAGATTGTTGAGTTGGACTGAGCAGGACACTGGCCTGGTCTGTGCAGTGTTCCACGGTGAACAGATATCTCCTCTGGGTGTATGGTGTCTGGGCTGGTTCTGTGAGGTGGATTGAGAATGTGGCATATCTAACCATTTCAGCTGATCTGGCAATGCCTTTAGTTCCCATTCCTGTGATTGGACGCTCCGTCTCTCATCCCATTTATGTTACAGTGTGTCCAGGCACAGGACATCATGTGGGTGGGGTGGGTAGGGGGAAAGGTCATGGACAGGTCAAGGGGTTACCCGGAACGTTCTGTCCCCAACATTCTATAACTGACATTCCCCGGAACGTTCTGTCCCCAACATTCTATAACTGACATTCCCGGAACGTTCTGTCCCCGACATTCTATAACTGACATTCCCCGGAACGTTCTGTCCCCGACATTCTATAACTGACATTCCCCGGAACGTTCTGTCCCCGACATTCTATAACTGACATTCCCTGGAACGTTCTGTCCCCGACATTCTATAACTGACATTCCCCGGAACGTTCTGTCCCCGACATTCTATAACTGACATTCCCCGGAACGTTCTGTCCCCGACATTCTATAACTGACATTCCCCGGAACGTTCTGTCCCCGACATTCTATAACTGACATTCCCCGGAACGTTCTGTCCCCGACATTCTATAACTGACATTCCCCGGAACGTTCTGTCCCCGACATTCTATAACTGACATTCCCCGGAACGTTCTGTCCCCGACATTCTATAACTGACATTCCCCGGGACGTTCTGTCCCCGACATTCTATAACTGACATTCCCCGGAACGTTCTGTCCCCGACATTCTATAACTGACATTCCCCGGAACGTTCTGTCCCCGACATTCTATAACTGACATTCCCCGGAACGTTCTGTCCCCAACATTCTATAACTGACATTCCCCGGAACGTTCTGTCCCCAACATTCTATAACTGACATTCCCCGGAACGTTCTGTCCCCGACATTCTATGACTGACATTCCCGGAACGTTCTGTCCCCAACATTCTATAACTGACATTCCCCGGAACGTTCTGTCCCCGACATTCTATAACTGACATTCCCCGGAACGTTCTGACCCTGACATTCTATAACTGACATTCCCCGGAACGTTCTGTCCCTGACATTCTATAACTGACATTACCCGGAACGTTCTGTCCCTGACATTGTTTGTGAACGGCCGGACGTCAGTGAATTGAACAAACGATAAGATCCCGAGGGAAGAGATCCCGTTCCAGGGAGAAGGAGACACTGTTCCGAAGGCCCCTCAGGCAATTAAAGGGGTGAATACGTTTTCCCTGCGTTTACATTTCTCCACGACACACGATCGACCACAATTTAGACCAAAATACAGAAATTCCCAAACTCCGTTTGTCTTCAGGAAACTGGGAGAGAATCCTTCAGGACAGCAACGTTTCCACCCTCCGTATTAGGAACTGGGAAGGAGTGACCTGTGTCTGCTCTCGAGTGATCGAGTGTGTGGGAATGTTCTAGAAACCATCTGTCCTGATGGATGTGTCTCTGTGTGTTTGGGGAGGGAGGGTTTCTTGTGGTTTATGTCACATTTTTGTCAGTAATTCCGACCTTCCCATTTGTTATTCCAGCTCCAATTATTTTAATAAATCCCTGAATACAGGGACACATTTGAAAATCTCACTGGGTCCCCGATCAAACGGGTCCCTTTGCCTCCAGGCTGATGGATAATGGGTTTGTTTTCCTTCCTCACAGTTAACGTAGTGACCATCTACGTCCTGCTTTATAAAGATTGTGGATTGTCTCCATGTGTCAGACGTTACCTGGGGGCCATGGCAGCAGCGGATCTCCTGGTCATTATCCTCGACCTGATCCTGAGACACATTCCCATTGTTTATTGGGAACAGTTTTATTTCCTTAAGGACTCTGTCCCCGTGTGTAATATCCACGCCGTCCTGCTTTATGCAGCCACTGACTGCTCTGTCTGGTTCACCGTCACTTTCACCTTTGATCGGTTTGTGGCCATTTGTTGCCAGAAGCTGAAAAGTAAATATTGCAGTGAGAAAACGGCGGCTGTGGTTCTGGGAGCAGTGACTGTGCTGAGCTGTTTAAAGAACATTTCCTGGTATTTTATGCTCGAGGCTCGGTATCGGCTGTGGAACGAGCCCTGGTTTTGTGATGTAACAGGCGCTGTTTATTTCTCCATTGTCTGGGTCACAATCGAGTTCCTCCACCACATTCTAACCCCGTGTGTCCCATTTCTCCTGATTCTGCTGCTCAATGTTCTCACCGTCAGACACATTTTAGTGACCAGCAGAGCCCGCAGGAGACTCCGCGCTCACACCAATGGGGACGCTCAGTCTGACACTGAAATGAGAAACCGAAAAAAATCCATCATTTTACTGTTTGTGATCTCGGCCAATTTCATCCTGTTATGGTCAACGTTAATGCTGTATTCTATATGGGCCCGGATGTCGTGGATTGTGGATACCCCTGTGAATCTCCATCGCTTTGTGCAGGAATTGGGCTTCATGCTGCAGCTCCTCAGTTGCTGCACAAACACCGCGATTTATGCCGTGACCCAGACTAAGTTCAGGCAGCAGCTGAAGAATGTGCTGAAATATCCCTTCACACAAATCCATCCATCCATCAAATTCCCTCATTAATCAATCCATCCGGGATTTTCTCATTTCAGTTCAGTGTTTCAGTGATGGAGCAGCCTGTCGCTATGGTAACAGACTGAGGGTAGCGCTGGTTTGTCCATCCTTATCCCACAGGGGGGTTACAGGGAAACATTTCAATGTTTCTCACAACTCAGGGGCCAGTGAGAAAAGGCACCATCCCACCACCTCTCCCTTTCACTCTCTCTGGTCCCCTCTCAGAGCCCCCAACCCCAGTTTCTCCACCTGCCTCCACTATTCTTTCTGCCTCACTCTCCCCCTCTCTCTCTCTCACACCCCCAACATGAGTTTATCCACCTGCCTCCATTCTTCTCTCCCCCCCTCACCCTCTCTCTCTCTCTCTCTCTCTCCTGCCGTCTCTATCTCCTTCTCACAATTCTGGCTCTACCCCATTTTCCCCACCTCCCACTTCCCACATCTCTCGATCATCTCACACCCACAAGCCCCCCCCCCACCCCCCCAACCCCCACAAGCAGACTCACCACCAACCTGCAGTCTCTGGGTCAGAGGGAGAGGGAAGGACCAGGGAGACAGAGTGT